>NW_006239173.1:566169-665757 GCF_000226075.1 Solanum tuberosum
CCGATGAAGAAATTACCGTCGATTTCCAAGGCCTCCCATTTTAATAAGACGGATTTTTATTTTTTAAGTTATTGTTTAATTCATTTATTTTTATTCATATTTATTTATTATTAACACTTTTACGAAGTATCTTTACAGGTACCCGGAGTTGTTTCCCATTGAAGCTATTTGAACAAAGTTCGAACAATATTTTGATTCATTATCGTATATTATTGACGGTAGACAAATCTAGGTTATTTCTTATATTATTTTATTTTATTACTTGTGTATCTTGTATGTTTGTTTTATTTATATATTATTTTTATCTCCTCCTCAATTTGAAAAAATGAACTCAGTCGGGACCCACAATTGTGGATTTCGAAGGATGCCTAACACCTTCCCTTTGAAATAACTTGAACCTCTTACTTATAATCTAATGGTTTCGTAGATCACTTAATGGTTTTCTAGTTTTTTCTTAAAATTAGGTGGTGACTCCTTTAAAATTTGTTTATTCGTAAAATTCTTTTAAAATTGATTCAATTGTTCATTTTTTTAGTCACCGCGACGTTTCGCCCTATTTGAATGGAGTAGGGATGTAAACAATACAAATACAAATACATATATTTTCGTCCTATACACTTATAATTATACAAATTACAATATATAAATGAATTTATACAAAACTGAACAATTTGTATAAAATTGGAAGTATCTAGCGAATTATTCAAATCAAAAGCTCCATAGCAAAGATAAAACTTGCTATGAAGCGCAATTATGCAAACTATAGCTATAACATACAAATATGATTTTTATGTTTGTTATATGAGAAAGTTGCTCTTAAAACTACAACTTGCAGTTTTTATATGTATGTGTAGATGGCTTATTCGATTTTACTATTGTTTACCGTCTTTTCTATTTTAATAGTACTTGGTCTATCTTTTATAAATTGAAAATGGACATTTTGTGAGTGATCAATTTATTAAGATGACAATTATTTAACTTCAAATAATTCAAGTAAGAAAATAGCAAACATGACAATAAAATTATTCTTCTCCTAGCTAGTTAGAAGGCTATAAAAAAATAATATTGTCCGGCAATTATCTACCTTGACCCAATTACATAATAATTCAAAGGTATAATTGGAAAATAATTTTTTTTATATAGTTTTAATCCAAACACGAGATAAGGTGAGAAGCAATGAACCAAACACTTGATAAAAAATATACCCTGCAATCCTGCATTACTAATCATGTACTACTAATCGCTATATTATTAATCCATATGTTACTAATCCATGCACTGCTTGCATAATTAATCTATGTACCAACCACCAAATAGTTCAACTTTCTGCTTTCCCTAATTATTATCAAAGCCAAGTAAGCAAAGAAAATTTAAGCCAATCATTTTCTATGGATAAGAGGGAAATGAACACACAATTGAACCAAAAGGTAAAAAGATGAAAAATATATACCTCATGTATAATATGATCACTTCAGTTATGTTCTTAAGTTCACCACATAAATATGTTATGTTTTTTAATTATAGGGATAAGACACAAATATCCCCCCTAGACTATGGCCAGAGGCGTATCCAGGAGGGTGTCACCGGGTTCACGTGAACCCATGCTCCCCTCCCGAAATTATATATAGTAGTGTTATATTTTTTAAAGATATATTTAAATATTAAATATAGATGTGTGAGTGTGACTTTAAATGAAATATTTCTAAAAATATAACACCATATAGTAGGCAACACTTCCATCTCAACACGTTAGAGAAATGGAGAAATCATTGGTAGGGTGCGTAGCGCTTTCCCATAAATAGGCCTTACGCAGCCGAACTTGGATTAGTCGGGCCAATAGATTAAGTACAGGTAAAACTTTCACAAATAGCCACTTTTAAACCCCTGTAACTGAAATATAGCCAATGTCATGGAACTTCACATATGAAATTTGAAACTCTTGACAAAGGCTATTGTTCAGAGACACATGGCAACATCAAACCGGTCATAACAGTAAGCAAAAAGTTTGGAGATTACAAATAATCTTGAAACTAATTAAGCTGGAAGGTAGAATAGCAAATTATACACCGAGAGAAAGAGAGTTCAGGAAACTCCAACTTGTGCTGTAGGATTGATCATTGAGACAGTGGCAAACTTTCTTGGAAACAATTTCAAAATCCAGGAAGAGTCATTTAAAAAGGTTCTTAAGTCCATCAAATAAATTCAGAGCCTTCAATTCTCCACTCCTTATGTCCCTCAATCTTCTCCTCAATATCTGGTATCATGTCACAAAAGCTCAGAATTAAGGTTACTGGTTAGAAAGATTGATTAATCACATTGCAAGACTTTCATCTCCCTTTGTTCACTGCTTTCTTGAGTTTATAAAGGTTATATGATAGCATAAACAATACATTGAATTACAGCAAGTTAGGATTTATGCAGAATGCAAACATATGTCTATCCTCCTATATTTCATTAAAAGATGGCGTCGTGAGATCATTAAGCTGTCGCAAATGAAGCAAAGACTGACAGTTCAATTAACTACATGTTATGGAGAGTTATTGGAAATTTGGAATGTGAAACAGAGTCTGTACTTACATATTGGCTACGATAGAGTATCCTTCGCTCACTTGTACACAGGTCAACTGCTAGCTGTTTCAGAAACAATCTTCTGTTTAGTTGCTTTGGATTTGTCACATCGAGATCCATTTCTCCACTTGCCTGTCACAAGAAGATTTGATAGTTAAAGCACCCAAGGGTGTGGCCTACTGGTCAATGAAGTGAATTGAGAACCATGAGGTCTCAGGTTCAAATCCCGGCATAGACAAAAAGTACTAGGTGATTTCTTCCCATTTGTCCTAAGCCTTGGTGGACAAAGTTATGGTACCTGTTGTTGGTGAAATGTGATAGGTGTCCATGGAATTAGTCGAGGTGCATGAAAGCTGTCCCGGACACCATGGTTATCAAAAAAAAAGTCTGATAGTATATTAGCTTAGGTATATGCAAGGGAACAAATTTATACATGCAGTAGATGCAGACAAAAAAAGTGCACTTCTCTATATCATCTCTACAACCCATGTCACGGTGATTAGTGGAAACCTTCCTGTATACAAGCCATAAACAAAAAAGTTGAGGATACACACAAGAATATGGTCCTCTACAGATGACACATCATATTCTATACAACAGGATTGCCTTAGCTGCACCAAAAGCTAACTAGAAACAAAAAGCTCCTCAAATATACAAAATCATTTTCAATCCCTTTAAAAGCTCTCTTGTTTCTTTTTCTCTAGGACCACATGATGGCTAAAGGAAGCAACATCACATGCCGGTATCCATGTTGGTGTGATTATAGGACAGTAGTACTGAGAGAAGTAATTTACTACCTGAAGGAATTTGGAATACTTTGATATGCTAGATTCACAACTATCGAGAATAAATTGCAATGCATCTTCTTCTATTTCTGGATACTTGATATCTTTCTTTGATGTTGCCTTATTTGATGCAGCAGCAGCCATCTGTAATAGACTTGGTTTTAGACTTTCTTTCCCAATTAAAGAATGTATTTCAAGTTTCCTAACTTGCAAAGTTGAGATTTATCGCACCTCTTCAAACTGTCTGCTCATGCTAGGTGGACTGACCACTAGATAAGCAAAAGCCATCAACTCCAGTGGCCAACCAGTAACTTGTACTGGAAAACATTCCGATCTGTTCAAAGTCAACAAGAAATTGCAAGTTCGTGTTTTTAAACATAAACAACAAAGACATCAAAATCTATGAACATCATTGTTTTTTTCTTTTTTACTTATGACAAGAAAACCATAGCGAGAAGGTTTCTACATTTTTTCAGAAATGACTCAAATTAGAGAAATAATATATCCACAAGTATCTATTTCACTGTCACGTGGACCACCCCATATAACCAAAGTACTCACGCTGATAATCCATGCTTCTTTAGAGCTTCCACCTTCTCTTTGTAACATTTGTCAGATTTCTTAAGTGCCAATGACACCTCAACTGAGTCGCTTGGATTGGTCCCTTCTTTAGGAACAAATCCATATGAAAGCAAAAGTTCTCCATTAGATTTCCTTCCATATGATATAAAAACCTGTACAATCAAAGCTTAAAGGTTATGTATACAAGGCATTCTCTAGCATGATTATCCTAAACATCAAGTGGTTCTATGAGGAGCTTTCATCAATTACGTTATACAGATATAAAATTTTATGTTGCATACTAGCGGGGTAAAAATAAATAAGGGTGTAACACTCCAAAACAACGGTAACAACAACAACATCATCGGTGGAGGTAACGGATACCCTGCCCTAAACATGGCTCAATTAGGATCAGGAGTAACTTTCCAAAAACTCATGTTCGGTACAATGACAGTAATCGACGACCGAATTAACAGAAGGTCATGAACTCAACTCAGGCGTAGTTCGAAAATCTCAAGGATTTTACATTTCTAGTTCAGAAGATGGAACTAGCCAGAACTATGGCATTTACAGTAATGTTTCATAGTGGAAGTTATAGTGATAGTTTGAGCTTCTTTGGGGTTCACAGAGTTAAGAGTTTTTCAATCACATCTTACTATTATGGGTGGTACTGGAAAGTATGTAAATGCTAAGGGATTTGCTACTGTCAAGACTTCTCCAGCTGCAAATCAACAAACAGATGGTGTGGAGACTCAGTTACATTTTACTGTTTATCTTGCTTATTAATTTGTCATGTGTTTGTTGTAATAGTAATTTATTGCTTTTGTATTATTTGTATGAGATGTTTTATCAGCAATGAGATTGAGTAAGCTTGTACTTGTGATTGCATCAGCAAAGCTAGTGTTTATGTTATGTTTCGGTCAAAAATCGATAATTATGTTGGTCATTGCGTCAGCATGTTTTACAAATTCTTCATGTTCAGTTATCATGTTTATCATGCATTATCTTACATACTCAGTACAGACCCATTCACAGACTGTGATGGGATCCGTAGACTAGAGCTCAAGATTGGAAAATTTCTAAGAAAGGTTCACGGACCATTCTACGGACCATAGAAGCTATCACGGGTTGTAGATTGATCTGTATAACAAGACGTCAAAACCCCAGAATTCCCTATCTTTACGAGTTGTTGTACGGGGCCAGAAGAGTCCGTGGAGTTGACCCTCATAACTCAGAATTTCCTTTCCATTTACGAGCACTGCCACGGACCGTGGAGTGATAAACGGACCATGGAAGGCATCCTTAAATCATGGTTATTTTGGTCTTTTTCCACTCTTTTAATTTCTATACTATGTTGTTTTGACCTATTCTAGGTGGGATTAAGTGATTCCTAGTGACCCTAGCCTCCCATACTCTCCTAACTCCCCCAAATCAAAGTTTCTTCTCTCTCAAGTTTTCTCCCAAAGTAAGAACCAGGGTTCCAAGCTTTAAGTCCCCACTGAAGGAATCAAGCCAAAGTTTCAAGTCTAGGTATGTGGGATTTCATCAATGGGTATCCCTTCACCCATTGAGTCCCAAGAGAACTCCAATTTCTCAAGTTTATGATTCCTACAAGTTAGAACTTTCTATAATCTTCATGGGTTTTCTTTGTAAATCAGTTTTTCTTCATGATCAGTCCCTGACCACATACCTTCTGGCTATATTGTTTGATTATATAGGTTCTGACGCTCAGTATCCAGCTCGCGGTTAGTTCTATCTCTAGTCAGCCGTATTGGTGAGTCCTCATCTCTCCGAGGACAACACTTACATTTTCATTCAGTCATTACTTTAAGTTTCAGATATTTGGAGTTAGCTATGGGCTTGTCCTAGCAACTCACAGTAGTAGAGTAGTAGAGGCTTTCAGACAGATAGTTTAGACTTCCGCTTATATGTACTCAAATATTTTGTCTGTTGAGTTGTTAGACTATTTCAGTTAGCTTCCGCATTCAGTTATCCTCTATCGTGGATTTATGCTATTCTTAGTGTCATGCCATGAGGTTAGCTTGGGGTCACTTGTGGCTCTAAGCACCGTGTTGCATCTAGGGGTAGTCTCGGGGTGTGACAAAGGGTGTGCTAAAAAGATTTCTGTTCAGCTAGCTTAATCAGAATATTGTTAGTCTATGGTCCTCTCTAAGACACAGGGCAGTAATTTTCTAATTTGAGTTCACTATTGACTTTAAGGATGGGCAATAGTAATTTTGGGAATACGTTAATTTAGCTAATCATTTTTGAAAAATCAGAATAATGTGTACCTGCTCACCTGGCAGATATACCCTGTCTGTTGTAAAGACGATTCCTTGCGATGATTTATCATAGTCAAGAAATGTTTCCACCTTGAACAATTAAAATATCTGAAGAAATCAGAAACAGTTGTGTCAAATATGTCAAGTACACACATTTTCAGAGAAGTGTTATTCACAACCTCACAATTATGATTCAACATATCTGCCCAAGGAACCAACGCAACTCTTCCATCCATAGAGGGTAACCTGACCTGTGGTTAACACACAAAGAAATTTAGGCAACACTGCATAGTTTCTCATGAAGTAGATCTTCTGCATCGAGCACAAGAGTGATGACACAATCTCTTTTTCTTTTTTAGTATACAATTTCTCAAAAGACGCCCCATCATGGTTTCTGCACTCAATTCTACAAGTTTTTTCTGTGATGCCTAAACATGAATGACAGCACAAATCACAGGACAAGCAAATTTTGTGACTGCCGTATATGTAACTCACCAAACGTGAGAAGAGAATTCCAAATGACCAGTTGAAAGTATCTTGGTTGAATATCTGCATTAACATGCAGCAGAGTTTTTTAATAAATATTATGACACTGAATAAAACAAAAAATAGCAATAGGAAGTGTAAAGTCTCCACTCTCTAGTTAATTGTATAACAATAATGCATCTCTCAACTTCTCCAGACAACCAAAGTACTTGCAGGACGTACATTCTTTCCACAACACGTCCAATCAGTTCTAGAAAGTGCTGATCTTGGTGAATATAAGAAGCTGTCTGATGATCTATATTGTGCAGAATTCATTTATAAACCTCTTATTTCAGGATGGAAGTATGTAGATGGTCTATTGTGAAACAAGCAGTCAGTTTAAAAGAAGCTTGGCCATTTGATTGCTCCACTTGGTCCAAGAATATGGTTCTTGATACAGAATCAAATCAACATTACCACAGGACTATGTAGTCTTCCAATTTGAAGCCAAAAGTAGATTATATAATATAAACTCCAGGAAATGTGAAAACTTATCACTTTACATAGACAATTGTTTACCCCCAAAGAAACAAAAAAATATGACAAACAGATAAATTCTATCCGGCCTCAAATATTAGCTGGCCATTATATTTATGTACCTCTTCAGGAAATAAATCAGGATGCTTGGAAAATATTCTGAGCCTTAAGTCATTGTACCTGCATCAAAGATCATGAAACAAATAATAGTTAGCAAGACAACGTTGAAAAGTAAATGAACACAACTTCTCTCGATGAAAATAAATGAACTATACAACCTTACTTCTCTTCAGTTTTTGACGAGTTCAGCTGTAAATTGTATCCTTGTGATATCCGACTAATCATGTTTAACATTAAATATTTTGGATGTTCACTTTTGGTCCCCTAGCAACAGATTCTTGCAAATCCAATGAACAAATTTACTATTATACAATGTGACTGTAGCACCATATGCTAAATGTGTGGTATTTTTGGTACTTTTTCTTTGTGTCATGAAGATTGTAGTTTATTTGACATGTTGTTCATTCTTCTGATTTCAATTGATTATCTTCCTCGTCATTAAAACAGCCCACCCTTACTGAAGCATGCAATGGCAAGATACTAATTAGTCAAGTCCATGTGATTTTGCAAGAATGTGTTAGTGGAGAGACCGATGAGACATTACAAATAATCAGGCTAATGTGTGCCTAATCAGGTGTCTGTCACGCAGGGGTGGAGCCAAGTAGGGGATGAACCCCCTTCAGCGGACATTGTTAAAATTATGTTTATACATTGTTAAAAAAAAATAAAAAAATAATGCAAATATAGTAGATGTTAAATCTCCTTTGGCTTCTTCGCGTGTTTATTCTTAATATTTTGAACCTCCTTAGTGAAAAATCTTGTCGCGAGAACCGAAGCTAATAATAGAGTGACCAAAAGTATTTTTCCCAAAAAGAAGTAGGCTTAAAACTAGCTCAAATTATAACATCTGAGAAATTGACTAAAGAAGCCTTACGTTCCAATGACGTTATTTATCCTTTCAACCGCCCGTTGTCTTATTTGTGATGCTTCCAAGTACCTATCTAGCTCTGATTGAGTCCTGAAAAGACATGGAGAAGCTGTAGGGGGACTTATTGAGCATGTACCATTTACGTTGTAAAGGAAGAACTCTCAAGTCTTGACAAGATTTGGAGGACACCAAAATCAGTGGAAAAGGCTTACCAGTATAAGAGAGAGTAAGGCTGCCTAGGCAAGGCAGATATGTAGTTGCTCCATCTTGAAGACTTCATGAGGCTTGCCTCACTTATTAAATATGTAGCAATAAAAGGCCAATCTGGTACATTGTATTGTTTTAAAACATCACCAGCATCTGAATTGCTCCATTTCTGGCATCTCCAGCACATATCAAGACAAAGAAAAAATCTTCTGTTGGTACCAAAATCCATATTTTTTATATTTTGTTTTAATCAAGACCAAAATCCATATTAGATAACAAAACTAAGAATCAAGATATGTCCCTCCCATCTGATTCGATTGATTAGGAAGCTAATTATTGATCCAACCTGGAGGGCTCGTGTCTTCTCTCAAAAACTGACAATGTTGGAAATGTAAATTTAAGTATCTAAACATTAACCATTTTTAAACACATGCAACACTGTTTCCCTTTGTTCATTTTTCCTCTTTAGTGAACCAACTAACCACAACTAAAAAAGGAGAAACAAAACACCTCATCTTGCAGTTAAATGTTACTATAGAACCTACAGTTGCACATGTATAGCCTTAGTATATAAACCAGCAACTCTAAAAGATTTTAATATAACTATTTCTTCCATTACCTCTACTTATATAATTATATAAGTAACAGTTAAGTTCCATTTGTAACCATTTTGTCTCTGAGCTGCACTAATAACTAGTATATGTCTAAGCATACAAACAAGGTAAAATAATTCAGTGCTATGTTAAGTATAAGAAGTATCTGTTGTAGAAAGGAATTCAACTTTATTTGTTAAGAGATGTGATTTGGATGTGTGGCTAGTATAACCTTTTGGAAGACAGAAAATTTGGAGTAAACGATAGATCCCATCTAGTTAATGAACTCCTTCTAGCTGGAGAGGGCTATAGTGTGTGCGCTGGCACATGTACACATGCATGTATGTATATGTGATGTCGGTATCTTGTGCACGTGCATAAGTCGATATATGTTGTAGCTGGGATGTGAACATGTTCTCAAGGTTTTTATACTACGCAGCATACCACACAACCATCTCCTACAAGATAGGGCCTATAAACTATATAATCCAGAGTTTCACAATTGAGGCAACAATCAATGGAAACATTGGCGTATTAGCAAATGACGACCGTGGAAATCAAGGTTTACACTTTATTTCCACTTCCTAACAGTCCAACTTAGATACCTAGCATGAGATACATTAATATGTCAAGAAGTTAGGTTGAAGCATATCAACGTCCTGTTTCTAGACTAATTGGCCTTCACCTATATAGCTTCTATAGCAGGCAGGTAATGAAATTTAATTTCATGTGCATGTTTGTTCCTCATCCTTTCGTATTACCCATAGAGTACTTCATCTGTCGGAGCAAATTACATTTTAAGCCTGTAAACATGCTCCTTTTGTTGTTCACTGAAACTAGTCAATAAAGAGGATCATTTCAATTGTTAGATTGTTGCATTTCACTTTACATGCTCAAGGTTTTCACCTCAGTTGGTTACTCAGGCTTCTAGACCGTAATTAGGATGTGATAAGCAGCACCAAAATTAGTCAAATTCCCTCCTTAAATTTCTCCCTGAACTTACAATTTGGGATATCAATTATACAGTCATTTCAAATACACCAAACCAAACAGCACAACTATGTGAGCATAATTAATTCCAGCAAACAGCATAACTTTGTGAGCATATCAATTCCAGCACAACTAATCTGTACAATACTACTGCACTTTATTCTACACTGTTCTTGTACACCCTAACAAATTGATAAAATTGTTGAATCGGCAGCGATGACAAGTGATGATAAAATTACCGAATCAGCAGTGATGACAAGTGAAGGAGGAACAAAAAGCAGTTTTTCCCCTTTCCTGATATTGTTGTTAGCAACAAGTCCTCTTTCTCCAACATCCACTCTTTGTAAGTCCATTTTTTGAGAAGGAAGCCCTGATTCTGACAACCATTTCTGCAAATTCGACGCATTTTCTAGAGAATCAGTCTCGCAACCCCATGGAATGTTCTGGGTCTTTGTGGATTTGGTTGCTTCAGTTGTAGAAATTGATGAACAACGGATACTGATGTTGAGTTTGTTTCTTCTATACAATTTGTAGGAACTAAAATGGGAATTAGTGATTCCGTCTAGTTTATTGGAGAAAGGAGGAAGAAGAACTGATTGGAGAATTCTAGAAACTTCCGCCATTGATAGAGAAGTAGAAGAAGAGTATTATGTTGAGTGGAACTCTTTCTTTGCCTTATCTATATCATCCGTTATTTTGACTGTTAAGAATTTATTTGAATTTCTTATTAAATTATAATAAATTAATACTCCATTAATTTAAAAAAGGGAAACTTTCGCATATAGCCACTCAAAAATAGTTTAATTACACTCCATAGTTATATTTTGCTAATTACGATTCGTAGCTACATGTTATAGGGAGAAGAGTGGCGAGCGAGACAGGGAGAGGGAGGAGACAGGCGAGCGAGTGGGAGAGAGGTGAATTGTATATGTATATCGGTTAGATAATTGTATATTATACATATGTATTTGTATATTCTAGCGAGAGATTGGGAAAGGGAGGAGAGATGCGAGCGAGATTGGGAGCGGGAGGAGAGAGGCGGGGGAGGATTGGGAGAGGGAGGAGAGAGGCGAGTGAGATTGGGAGAGGGAGGAGAGAGGCGAGCGAGAGAGGACAATGATTTGTATAATTCGCATCTCGTTTGTATAATTCGCAAGTACGTTTGTATAATTTACGTATTTTTGTATAATTGGTTAATATAAAGTCTGAAATTATACAAATATAATAAAACTCGAAATAACGAATTGATACAAACATAAACGTATGAACTTTAAACAATTATACAAAATATATTATACAAATTACATTATATAAATTATATTATACAAAATCCAAAAACTAAACGTTTATACAAACTTTAAAAAGTTATACACAAAAAGATTGAGTGTATATGACGACAAAACTAAAAAATCAAAGGAAATCATCGTCATATACAAATACAAATCAAACAAACAATTGTTAACTGCGAATTATACAAATGTGGCGAATTATACATATACAAATGTGGCTAATTATACAAATTCGAAGTCAGCCCACGTAATTAATGTATAATATTAGTCGCAAGTGACAATTATAGCAAACTATAACTATAATGAGTAATTAAATAGTATAAGTTTACTTAACCGCATAATTTTCCTTTTTTTAAAATTATATAGCGGTCATTAAACTATACTTTTGTTTTGTTTTCATCAAGCCGCGTCATAAATGTGTCATTTTTGTATGGTATATTAAAGTTAATCATTGTAGGCATATTTTTTATGTGCTTATTTAAATGGAAAAATATTTCTGTTTAAACTAAAATTTTGATTATTAACCCAAGTTAATTATAAAAATATGTGAGGTACGAAATAATTATAATCAAGTAAAGGAGATAAAAAAAAATTCATTTAATTTTGCATTGATGAAATTAAATGTCTCCGTGAATCAAAGTAAACATACCAAAACAGTAAGTTGGTCATAATGAAGGTAAAAGATACTACTCCCTCTATCCAAATTTATGTGATTTAGTGTCTGTTTAAATTGGTTTTTAAAAAGTAGTTTTTAAGTCAAAAATAAAAATTCAAACTGAAATGACTTTTAAGTCACAAAATAAAAAGTACGGGGAGACCTACTTTTGATTTTTGACTTATTTTAAGTCATTTTTAACATTGTCAAACACTTCCTAATTTATTTTAGGTCATTTTTTTGACTTATTTTAAGTTATTTTTATATTAGCCAAACAGTTACAGAAGTCAAAAACTAACTTAAAAGTAGGTTTGACCAACTTTTAAGTCAATCCAAGCACCCTCTTACTTTCCTTTTTAGTTAGTTCCAAAAAGAATGACATATTTCTATATATACTAGTTTCACAGCACGTGTGTATCGTATATATATAGTAAATGATGTTGTAAAATATAATTAATATTACTAAATCAAAGTTTTTTAGTAAATAATTATAATTGAACGAACATAGAACAAGTATTTTTAAATTTTTAATATCTATTGTTATAGAGTTACTTGTATTTTGAGATTAAAATGATCAGATATCATTAAAACATTTCAAATACATTCAAAGTTTAAATATGGGAGAAAGTGACATTTCTTTAATAATATTATTTCTTACTTCACTCTATTTTGTAAACAAATCTAACCAACAAAATAGAAAAAAATATCCATTCAAAAAATGTGACCAATAGCATTTCCTCTTGAGGTTATGAACATAAATGATGTACACCATTTAAGTAAAAAATTTCTCTTAAATATTCATACTTGAAATTTAGTATATGCATGACACTAATAAGGATTACCATAAGTATTTTCAATATTTTATCTTTACATGTAACATATCTTTTACAAAATATTATTACTCAATTAATATTTGAGTAAGGCTATCATAGAGAGGTAATTTTACCAAAAAAGTGTACTTGGTTGTTATCATGAATGATGGTTATAAATAGGGGTGTTCACGGGTCGGTTTGGATTGGTTATTGGTCAAAACCAAAACCAAACCAACTTAATCGATTTTAAAATTATCAAAACCAAACCAAACCAAATATAATATACATTTATCGGTTTGGTGGTTATCGATTTCGGTTTGGTTCGGTTTGGTTATTCGGTTATTAACCATACACAAAAATAAAAGAATACAATTCATTCAAAAATAGTGAAAAAAAGTGACAACAATCCATTCAAAACGAAAAATAGTTAGAATGACTTAAATTACTGAACTTTCGATCACTAAATTTACTATCAATAAAACTTTAAAATTCACTATATTGGCCTAGAAGGAAGAGACAATAACATTCTCAGTCCCACAAAGAATTGTCATAGACACTCATATACATGAAATCAATAAGATAAATATTTTCATCTTGGGCATTTTTGCTTTCAATAAGTAAATTATAAAGAAAATATATGTAAGATCTTTAAAGTTATTTATAAAAACAATATATTAAGTATGTATATTAATAAAATATATGTATATAATACATTGGTTTGGTTTGGTTTGGTTCGGTTATTTCTTCGGTTTTTTCGAATAAAATCATAACCAAACCAAATACTATTGGTTTTCAAAAATCTAAAACCAAACCAAACCAAACCTAAATAAAATCTGTTTTATTTTATCGGTTTGGATCGGTTTTTATCCAAATCGTGAACACCACTAGTTATATATACTTCAGTAGAATAATTTAATTTTAATGTATGAATAACATCACCTATGGTGAAAAATATTTCATTTCATTAAGTTTCTACCTTATCTTTGTGAAATTGTAATCTTCTTCTTTTTTCTGCCACTTACATATTATATTGTTGTTGTCTAATGTAAGTATCTAGTATATATCTTATAGAAGTTATATCATGATATAAAATATTTAAATTTTTCAATAATAAAATTAAAGTATTATTTATAGAATCATTAATTTGATTTAAGATCATTTTATGATCAATCACTATTTTCTTATCTATTTTTATATAGTTAGTAAGAAGTGTTATCTTGTGTCATAAAAAAAATTACTCATGGAACAATACATAGCCAATGAAGAAGGAAGACGGAAATATATGTTCATGCTATATTCACTCTAGTATTTCATTTGATTTAAATCTCTTGTCACCAATACTTTACTTTCTCCGTTCATTTTGACATACATATCTATTAAAAAATAATTATTATCACGACTATGTTATCATATTATAAGTAAAAGTGAAAATATATTTTTGAAATAGTGAATTTAACATCAAAACTAATAATTCAATGGACTATGTTGATACCCATTGTTTTAGCAAAACTATGAATAAACTCCTTTGTTTGAGGGAAAATAATAAAAAATAAAAAAGCAAAGAAGAAATATCTTACCCAAATCATATGCCTTTTTTCATATATGTTTAATATTATTGTCTCTCCCACAATTTTTCGTCACTGTTAACTCATGAAAATGGTAAGAAAAAATACGAGTGTGAATTGATGAATGATTTGCTACAATTTTTTCACCTACTCTTTCTTATGAGGTGCCTCTAATTTCGAACTTAATCATTTTTTGCAAATAATACTTGAGATGTTTTAAAAAGAAGAAGAGTACATAACTTATAGAAATTATAGTTTAAAAGTGTGAGGAAACTCCACTATTTATAGCTACCAAATAGTAGTATGAATAGGTGTTAATTGTACCTTATTCGAAAAGTCACAATCTTTCGAAAAAGTCACAACCCTTTAGAAAAGTTACAACCCTTCGAAAAAATCACAACCCTTCAAAAAAGTCACAACTCATTGAAAAAGTCACAATCCGTCAGAAAAATCACAACCCTTTGGAAAAGTACAACTCATTGAAAAAGTCACAATCCTTTGATTTGAAAAGGTATCAAATTTTAATATTATAAATTAATTAAATTAATAAATAAAATAAATTGAGTATTTTTAATTAGGGGTATTATAGTAATTCAACATTCAAGTTTGGGAGTTCATACTTTTAAGGTAGTATAGAAGATTAAGTAACAATTTAACTTATAAAATGTTTATTTTATCCTTGATGAGATGATTTATAGCCACACAAATTTTTATCATTCATTTTGGACCACAAGTTTTAAAAGTCTTCTTTTCTTTCTTAAACTATGTGCCGAATCAAACTACCTCACTTAAAATGGGACGGAGGGAGTAGAATTTTATTGCTGGTATAGTATTGGCATAATACATAAATATGACCCTTAGCTTGGCATCAACTGATAACCATGACCTTTAATTTTGGATGTGCACAAGTAGACACTTAAACTTGTATAAAATTGAGCAATTGGACACATTCGTCCTACATGACACCCTACATGACAATTTTGTGTCCTACGTGGCGTCCTATGTGTATTATGCCATGTAGGACAAGTGTGTCTACTTGTTCAATTTTATACAAATTTAAGCGTCTATTTGTGCACACTTAAAGTTGGAGGGCATAGTTGTCCGTTGAAGTAAGTTAAAGAGTTATGTTTATGTATTATGCGTATGATATTTGATGCGTACAAATTATATATCCGCTAACGACGTCGTTTGTGAGATGTGATATTGTCATTATTTTGGTCCTTCCAAGTAGTATCGCTGGATTGCTACATTTTCCTTGTACTCTCAACAGTCAACATGTTAGCTAATTCCAGCCTCATCTCTTCAAACTTCTCTACTTTACTATTTCTTAGAAATCAGAAAGTTGCCACTAGAATTTCATTCCCAAACAGTGACAAAATCAAGAATCCACCCAAGACTCAATTTTTCAACAATTCAATCTCAGGATTTGGGGTAAAGGGTCGTCTTTATGTATGTCATAGTTCATTAAATCTTCAAAATCAACAAGACCCATCTATGGAAAAAGATGTAGATGGTTCTACAAAGGAGAATGAGCTTGGTGGTGGAAGTAATAATGGAGGAAATGGAGACCAATGGGATTGGACGACGTCGTTCGTACTGTTTGGCTTGTGGTCTGGACTCATGTACTATGTTTTCTTCCTTGCTCCTAACCAGATCCCGGTATCATATCATATTCTCTTTTTATGGTTTCTTCCAGCTTAAAGTCACGTTCTTTAGTTTTTGGGCATTGTCTAGTTCCATTTTCAGTATTGTTATTTTTACTCTGGTACTATCTTAGCTTACTCTTTGATTTTACTATTACCTGTTGTTTGATTTGCTTCAGTTATCATATCTGTTCTCTTTTAGCCACTATGTTGGCTTTACATCGTTGTTTTTTCTATGTTTTACTTTAGCCGAGGGTCTGTCGGAACTGTCATCTCTACTTTCACAAGGTAGGGGTAAAGCTGTGAACACACCATCCTTCCCAGACCTCATTTGTGGGATTATACTGAATGTGTTATTATTGTTGTTGTTAATGGTTTGTGGTTCAAAGCATTTAAGAGGCAATTGCAAGCAAATAGTTCTTGAGTGTGCTAACAAGTGATTGAAATAACAAATTATGACAAAACGCTTGTCAATAAGTACGCCTTTAAGAACATGATGCTCTCTTTGAAACTCTCCACTTTGTATTGTGTTTTTTCTTAGTCCTTTTAACCTTTTGATTGCAGTTGACAGACATGTATTTCTTAAAAAAGCTCCTTAATTTGAAAGGAGATGATGGCTTCCAGATGAATGAAGTGCTAGTGGGACTTTGGTATATCATGGGTTTGTGGCCATTAGTTTACAGTATGCTGCTCCTTCCTACCGCTAGAAGGTAACTTCTTGGGGACCTTGCTTCAGGTCATTTTTCTGGCTTGTCATCAATACTAAGCCACAGAAAAAGGATATGAGAAGTCACTTCACATTCTCCTCCTCCTCGTCTCCGAGGAGACTAAAGATCTAGAACAGTTGTACAGTTCTTGATTTTTCTAGTTTGGCTCTTTTTATAATTTGACATTAAGTTGCTTGGAATGATCAAGTGCTTATGTGCAATTCAAACATTCTAGAATAATACCACATTCAAAATTGTCCAAATTTTCTTGTTTGAACTGACAAAAGATTCAGTTATCTGATATTGAACCTTTGTTTCTGCAGTTCCAAAGGCAGTATTCCTGTTTGGCCTTTTCTTGTACTTTCATGCTTTGGTGGTGCATATGTTCTCATTCCTTATTTTGCTCTCTGGAAACCACCACCTCCACCTGTTGAAGAAACTGAGCTTCAAAGGTTGCCTTTGAATTTGCTCGAATCTAAGCTAACAGCAGGGGTAAGGGATTCTTTCATTTGACAACTACGTAGCTTCTCTATGTCCTTATAAATGGGATGGAGGGGTATGTCTGAAATAGAGTAAGAATATCCAACCCTCGATGTGTCTCATGCCAAAGAATAGGGGACTTAAATTTTGTTATATATAAGAATGTTAAAAATCTTCTTACAACCAAATCACATCGGAAGTAAGCACAAAAGGCAAGTGAAATCTGGCAGCCTAAATGGTACTGTATTGTATGCTTTGTAGTCAAGAGCAGAAGGTTACGAACTTCAGAAAATGGATCTGAAGTGTTTTAAAATTGATGGTTGACGTATTTTTCTCTCTCCTAACTAATGATACTTCAGATCACAATGGCTGCAGGGCTAGGGATAATATTTTATGCAGGTTTATCAAGTGGAGATGTCTGGAAGGAATTTTACCAATACTTCAGAGAAAGCAGATTCGTAAGTTTCTCCTTTAATGTGTTATGTTCATATGATGCAACATTCTTTATCATGTTACTATAGATTTAGTAGTTGTATCGATGTGGTATTGTTGATCTTTGGAGTAATGATCAGATTATTGTGCTACCCTCAGTTTCCTGCATAAACTGGTAAAGCTTGTGACATTCAAAAGAGCAATCAGTTAACTGGTCCAGAAGGCAGTTATCACACACTAAGAGAATTGCTTCAACATTTCACCAGATGTGAAAGAAATTAGTTCAGTAAAATGTTCAACTTATACTAGAGTTCTGCTTGTTGATTAAAATCTAAAGTTACTATTTTTTCACTCAATTTTCCTTTTTCTGTGGGGATGAGTAGTGGTTGGAGAGATTGATTATAGTTCTAAAAATATAAATCTCCCACGATTTAACAAAGGAAGTTGAATTTGGAGTCAATAGATCTGCATCACTCAGAAGGTGGATGGATCTTTTAGTGAGGCTTTCCCTCGTTCTCTGTCAATTAGGTTGGTGATTCTTGTTCAAGTTTTTCATTGGAACAAAAGCAAAGATAATTGGAATGGGGAAGGATACCGTTGCAGGCAGTTAACACTGGTCACTCATAGGGAGCCATTCATGCATTGGGGTGTCGATTGCTCCTTTAAGCTACTCGTGACCCATTTATCACTAGCTTAGCTCCTATGTTAATCCTCATCTGGCTAAAAGTTGATTCGAGAATCTAACTAGCCCCTACTATGGCAAAAACATTTATCAGAATTTAGAACTGTTCGTGTCAGTTGTGCATACCTTGTATTAGACCTATGTAAACCTGACATTACTTGATTTATCTGCAGATCCATGCGATGTCGATTGATTTCAGTTTACTATCAGCATTTGCACCCTTCTGGATTTACAATGACATGACTGCTCGAAAGTGGTAAGCTCGTGCTCATAGAAATGTAATTCCCACCCTATGCAAAAAGAATTGATGAATAACACAGTTATATCTCACAAGGTATGACAAAGGATCTTGGCTTCTTCCGCTGTCGGTGATCCCTTTTTTGGGTCCAGCACTATACCTTCTCCTACGCCCATCTATTCCAACAGTACCAGCCTTATCAAGCCCAACTTCAACTGAAGAAAAATGATGCAAATCTCTTACCCCAGGATTTAATAGCATGGTACATTGAGCAAAAATAACCGACAGAAAACTCTGCTGTCTGTAATATACATTTTCAGAGCACAAGCAACAAAGAATTGTTTTTTGGGTTATCAGCTGCTCTGTAGAGCATAGTTCAGCAGTTGAAATGAAGACCATTTATGCACAAACTTGATGCTCGTCTTTTCTTCTTAATTCTTTTTTACTGCCATTGCTTTATGTTGACTTTCACACCATGTATTCTTCTGATTATAATTTCCAATTTCAAGTATACTATAGTTTCATCTATAGTTAAACAACTTTCACAACACCCTCATAATGGTTAAGTGTAATAACTAGAGATTCTTTCATACATCTTTATGTATACTACATTTTGGTGATTTGTGTATTAGTAGTTATTATTGGTACTTTAGCTTTCTCATTTTTCAGAATACCCTCATGTTATATAATATTGTTCCAAATAGGGGACAGTTTTGTTTGGAAAGTGTTTTAACTGTTCCTTGTATGATTATGATATGGTAATAAAAAGGAGGAACATATTGAATCTTTCCTACCTTGTTTGTTAGGGAAAACAGAATGATTTACGATATGAACAAGGAAAAGCAAGTGTAGACGCACATTCTGTGATCTATTTCTTTAACCGATACGCTTAACTTGTATATTAGAGAGGGAAAAAAAGTGAGTAAGAAGTTACTCATCAAAATGATTTTAGATGGTGCTACATTAAGAAATTAATAGAGAGAATAAGCAAACAAGTAAATTTATTTACCTCTGTCTGAGAAATGATTAACAAACAAAGACACTGACTGTATACCTCCATATGTAAAGCTCAATAAAATAAATAACTGAAGCTGGCGATTTTTCCTTTATGGAAGTACAAAATCTATTATACCTCGCTGCTTAACAGGACAACCATATGGAAAGATGCATACAACTGCTTTAACATTGACGCAACAGCAAAAGGAGACGTGTAATTGCACTCCAACAGGACAACTTGAGATGTTTAACTGGCAACAGGCAGACAAATCTGCTAAATGAGTGTAACTCGGCAAGGAAGTATGATTCACTGATATAACTTTTCTAACTCATTCTTATATCGAGCCTTCAGAGGTTCCCGTTTCAATTTCAGAGCAGCAGTTACCAATCCAGACTCAGGAGTCCAAGACTCTGGTATTAACTTGATCTTGGCAGGAAGCTCAAACTTGTCCAATTTTGCAGCTTTTGCTACCTGAAAATCAGTCGTGTATATTACCAAAACTTTTCAACATTCTAGGAAATAATATTGGATATTTACATGAGAACAGAGGTAAACTAGTTGTCAGGAGAAAAATATGATTTCATTAATTGATCAGCAGAGGAGGCTCCAATGAGGGGAGCTTCTTAACAGTGACCTTAACCTCTTAAATAGTTTGTACAGCCTTGAATATTCTCTAGGAATAGGAAAGATAATTGTTCTTTGAACGAGTTGGAACTTCATCTCAACCAAACAAGGGTAAGAAAGTAGAAGGGTGGGTGAAGGGATAGGACTGGGGACGCATGAGGTCATCAACCCAACACTAAAATGGAAAAATGAAAAAAAAAACAGAAAAATTAAACCACCTTCTAACTGATTTGTCCAGCAGCAGACCATCTAAGATATAAGCATATAACAAACAGTAGAGTTTTATTTTAAAATTCTAGCACTATCCAAATACTCCAGAAAGTCATAGGGAAACAAAATCATGAAGAAAGTTGATAGGATGGATAACTAATCCATGCACAGAAATAAAAACAAACAAACAAAGACTTAAAGAAAACTCAGCTAAAAGGAAAAGAACAAAAATTAAAGGGTTAATGCATAACCAGCCCTTTAAATTTGCCCGAATATTCCATTTAGACACTCAAACTAATACAAGTTCTAATTGAACACCTCATTTCCTAGTAAAGTGTTTCAATTAGATAATTTTGGTTTAAATTTTGAAATTATGTTTGTGTGTCATTTACCTCAATAAGCCGTAAAACCCCAAACGTTTTCTACTAGAGGTTGATGCGTATAATTAAAGGAGATGACATATATTATGTGGTTAACTTAACTACCTAATTGACAAATGAAAGCACATATAAAAGTTTTTTCAAATTTTGAACTGGAAGTGTCTAATTGGGACACTTTATTAGGAGTTGAGGTTTTCAAATGGAACATGACTAGTTCAACTGTCTAAATGGAATATCATGGCAACTTCACTTTAAAAGGCTGACAATGTATTAAGCCAAAATTAAACCTTTCAACAATATTCAAGATTAATAAAGCACATGTGGTGTTAATGGCTGTTAGCCAGGTCAAATTGGTGTGTGAATCGATCATGTCACGAGATTGTGGTGGATAAAAGCAACTTTTAGAAGTTAATGGCACTGCATATGGAGTCGACCACAGTGTGTGGAGAGTTTTGCTGCCAATAAGTGCAGTGTTGTTTGTGTATGAGAGGAAGTCGTACAGCTAATAGGATATAGAGGTTTTCAGATGATGAGGAGAGACATTCAAACAGCTGCAACAAGACAGTCAAGGTCATTACTCGCCTACCCAGAAGAACAAAAAGAAAGTTAAGTAGCAAAGAAGAGCCTTGGGCTGGGGAAGGATATGAAACACTCCACCGGAAGGCAATTTATCATAGAGGGGAAGGCAAGGTGGACAACTGTGACAGGCTCTATGACTTTGGGGTTACTTGCTGCAAGATAGTATGTAAGTGAGAGGGAGTTAAAGGTCGGTTGGTATTTTTCTTTCAGTTAAAAATTCTGTTCATTTTTTTCCTTTTCTATGTTCTTTCTATTGACTTTTGCTTATTTTCTTCCAGTTCTGCTATTCTTTTTAGCATTTATGTTCATTCGTAAAAAGGGCAGCCCTGTGCACAAAGCATCCCACGTCAAATTTTTTGGTCTTTTGTGTTTCCTTTTAAATTCAGCAATTGATTTACATTACTATTCACCCCCTTTTGTCATAGAGGGATTGGGGAAAGGCCTTCGATATTACACCAAAACTTGGAGGAGGAGATGTTTTCATGTTTATCTTTTAACTTTCCTCAATTATGTCATCATCTTCCTTTACCCACAGTCAAGGTAGCATTCATTTATCCTTTGTACCACAACCTTTAGAATAAAGCAAGGCCACTAGTTTTGCCAAATTAATACATGAACATGATTATAAATTGATAACACTTGCTGAAAAGAAACAAACCTTTGAAAGTGATTGCTTGATCTCATTGACTGATTCTACTCTGTCACACAGTTCGGAAAAATCTTTGTGCGGGATGCCATTTTCTTGGGCCCATTTCTCAAGCACCGGGCGTGAAGGGACAACTAAAGCTACACAATAATTATGGAAGGGGTCTGCATACACCATGATGCTCTCCACGTAATTGCTTGATAGAAGTGCTGCCTCAACCTGTGCATTGAGCATCAATTTACCAAGTTATTTCCCAAAGTCAAGCCTAAAGATGAAAAATAGATAGGAGAAAACAGGAAGAAAATAAAAAATCATATAAGAGCCCAAAATAACAGAAAAAGAAAAGCCCCTGAAATATGATATAAAAAAAATTCATCACCACTTTGTAAGGGCTTCATGACCAAAAAAAAAAGGAAGTGGGCAAAATTCTAAATCGAGGTGAATCTACAAGGAGTAGTTCATACTTTTTCTTAATTGGTTATACTAGCAATTGGTCAATCTACTAGGATTAGTTATACTGCTAGGTAAAACATCAGATTCCATGTAAGAAAGAAATTGTGATACCTTTCCAAGTGAGATATACTCCCCGTGCTGAAGCTTAACAATATCCTTCTTTCTATCAATAATTTCAATGCATCCATCAGGATGAAACCTTCCAACGTCACCAGTGTAGAACCAGCGCATGCCTGTCTCATCAACCTATCAGAGATGACAACAGCATAAATTATTGTCAATATACAAAATTCCTCTTTTTGCAAGAGCTAAAGCTCATAAGACAGCACTACCTTATAAACCTCATTAGTTTTTTCCTCATTGTTGAAGTAACCAGCAGTTATGCTGCATCCACCAACCACTACTTCTCCCCGAGGCATAGGCTTATCAACTATTCTGTAACCTCCTTCTTCCCAAGTAATAAGCTGCATGGTTTAACACAAGGCTTTGAGTAAGAACCCACATGCACTTCCACAAAACCAGGAAGCTCAGGATTTAGCAAGTTAACCAGTGTCAGGCAAGAAAAGAAGGAAACGGGAACAGCCACTATCGTTTTCTCTTGTTGTACTGTTTAATTGAACCTAGCTGAAGTCTCTAGATAAGAAAATTAGCAGTCCGACTACATTTGAAATGTGACAATTTTTTAAAAGAAAAACTCCAGAGGAACTCATGAAAATAATAACCGATCTCATAAACTGTAAGCCATCTGACAGATTCAAAGACGGTGAAAGGACAAAAACCCAACACCGGATCAAGTAGGCACTGAAGTATATGCCTTTTAACAGTCTAACAAGTCAGGATATTATTTGATTTTTGTATAACAACAATATGCCTGAATCCCAAATAAGTTGGGGTCGGCGCCTTTGTAGAACAGTAACCAAAAATATCAAAGTAATGGTTGAGAAGTTAGGTTGATGGATTTTAAATCTAATTGAATCTTGAAATTTGTGAAAGTAGTATAAATAACATTATTAGTGAAATCCGATCAGTGGTTTTGGACATTTCAAAATAAGAAAAGTGTCGTATAAATTAGGACAGGACAACAAATAGTAAATAGATAACTTTTTCAGTATCATATGAGTTAGTCATACATCTCAGGAAAGATGGCAGTATGCTGAAGGCACTGAAGGTAGCCGAGGAAAATGATCTGAAGGCAATGAAATTAATTCATTTCAAAACTTCCGATAAAGGGACTGGACAAGGCTTTTGGAGTCGTGGTTGAAAGGACGGCTCTTTGCAGAGTTGACAATTGGGACCACTAAAGTGGAAGATGTACGGTGGTGCATGCTGCCCTGGTGGAGAGATTTATAGAAACATGAATAATTTGGTGTATGAGAGGCTGCAACTGAAATGTCCTATTTAGTTTCTCTGATTTTCCTCTCTTGTCTTGCCTTTTCCTTGTTGGGATTTGCTGTTCCTCAGAGAAATCATAAGTTGTGAAAGAAGAGAATTTAAAAAGGAGGTTGATAATCAGAAATATTTTCCTGCACATCTCTGATCCATTAACTTCACTGCATGGATTATTTGCAGTTCCGTGCTTATAGTTTATCCTTTCCACAGACCACAGATACTTCTAAATTTAGAATAAGTGGACATGTACGTTGCCCAAAACCTTGACAAAGATTGATGAAATTATCCTCACATTCTCATGACATACAACAGAAGATGATTAATAAACAGAAATATTTTCCTGCACATCTATGATCCATTAACTTTACTGCATGGATTATTTGCAGTTAGGTGTTTAATTTTTCTCCTTTCCACAGACCACAGATAACTTCTAGATTTAGAATTAAAGGACATGTAAATTGCCCAAAACCTTGACAAAGATTGATGAGATTATCCTCACATTCTCATGGCATACAAAAGAAGATGGTATTAGCAGAGTAAAAGTACAGCTTCTACAAAAACCTGGGGAAATCATAGGATTGTCAAAAATATAAAGGTAAGGAAAAGGTAGAAACTGACAGACAAAGTTAATGTGAAATATTCAGCTTTTGTAAAGACTTCCCAAGTTTATATCTATTCAGAACAACTTGCTAATATAGTTTCATAAATAAATTATCGCAGTTGATGCTCTCAAATAAACTCTATATCCAAACCAGGCTATCCATTTCTCAAATGTTATCATTTTGTTACCACAAAGTGACCATACCTTTATGTAGCAACAAGGAAGAGGAGGACCAACACGCCCGACAGAAGGATCATCCCACTCAGAAAAAGCAGCTCCAGCAAATGTCTCTGTCAAACCATACCCTTGACCAATTGGAGCTCTACAGCAAGTTGTCACAAAAATATTTACATCAAATATTGTATTTGTCAAATTTGAAGCTTAACCACAGGCAGGTCATACTAGGAGCAGATATTGAGAAAAAAAAAAAAAACCAAATTTATCTTTGCAAGCAAGAGGACATAAACAGATTGGATAAAGGCCATCAACAGGAGTGAGAAGAATTACCCCATACAAATGTTGATAAATCTTTGAGTATCCCCTGATAGAGGAGCACCACCGCAAAGCATGAAACGGATATCTCCTCCAAGCACAGCCCTCACCTTTTTGAATATAATGATATCCCACAATTGTTTCTCTAGACCCCAAGCTCCAAACCAGCTACCTTCCATAGCAGCCAATCGACGGTTAAAGGCAATGTGGAAAAGTTTCTTGGCAGAACCTGCCTTCTCCTCAACCTAGCGTCACGAAAAATATAAACAACAGTTAGTCCCATTGAATCTTTTGGAGTCTTGTTCTCAAACTAAGTATGCTCTTCTCATTGGGATCTTAAAACTGAAATGTCAGTGGAAACCTTCTTCATAACACCATCCCGAACACGATCTAGAATGGCTGGAACTGCTGCCATTAAAGTAGGTTTTAGAACTGTAGCATCTCCCTTGGTCCCCTTCATGACTTTGTTAGATGTGTCTGTCAATGTGAGGGCTGAGCCATAACCAATACAAGCACCTGCAGTCAGCATTACAGTCTGCCAAACCACAATCACTTAGAACTACAATAATCATTTGCTAGGTAAAATACGAATGAAACAAATAAAAGATACTCTCCTAAGTTGTTACCTCAGCAGCCAACTCAAAAACGTGAGCTAAAGGAAGGTAAGCCAAATAGACATCACTGGTTCCAAGTTTTGGAATCACAGTCATAACAGCAGCTGCAGTGGCTACAATGTTGCCATGAGTTATCATAACACCCTATAGAACATAGACAAAAGAAATTAATTAAGAGTTAGAGCAGTACTCTTATCCCAATAGATATATAGGATAAAATACACAATTATTCAGTTGGTTTAAACCAAAAGATAAAAAGACAACAAGCATCAGTGAAGGGATACACTGTGTGTTTAAGTGGCACTATGCCAAAGCTGAAATACTCATTTTTCTTTCTTTTTATATCTCAGAATGACATCTCACCCTGGATAACTTTTTTGAATTTACAAATTATCAGTGCTCTGATAACCAAAGCTTAATGCATTCGACAATCCCAAGTGGCATCAGCTTCAGGTAGCATAACCCTTAATAACCAACAAGTGTGGGCCACATGGGAAGCCATAGTCTATATGAGAATTGCAATGGTTATATTTTTATATTGGATTCCAGTACATCAAGAGAAATCGATCAATAGAAAGTAGGGTTCAAACCTTAGGCAAGCCTGTACTGCCACTTGTATACATGATCACAGCAATATCTTCTTTGATAGGCAATCTTGCCTGAATAGGACTATTTCTACCCAGCTTTTCAACTTCTGAGAAAGACGACACCCTCCAGCTGTCAATATTTGTGGAATCTGTTGCCGTCTCGTCATCCTCGAAATAGATGACATTCTTGATGGTTTTCAGGCTCGAACTAACAGAAGCCACTTTTTTCAGTTGCTTGGCATCACATATTAATGTAGATACTTGAGTCTGTCAATGGTCAAGAGTGAATTAATTCATTGCATCATATGACATCTCAAATAGCAAAGAAAAAATGCATACATAGAGTAAATAATAAAACTGGCTCACCTCATTGAGTGAATATATAAGTGCATCATCACCCAAAGAAGCATAAATGGTAACAACAGTAATATTCTGCCGGAAGCATCCCTGAATACAATAATTTCATCATGCTAACTGTTGTATCTCACAATAATTAGTAACACAGAATAAGGGACTGTTTTAGTATACAGCTTGAATACCTGAAAGGCAATGAGCCACTCCGCACGAGATTCTGCAAAGATAGCAGCACGGGTGTCCACATCATGACCCAAACTAATAAGACCAGAGGCAAAGTTGCAAGCGCGATCAAATACTTGTCCATAAGACTCCCACTGATACTCCCCCAAGTGAAGTTTCTCAAACTTCCTTCCATCACTTGCAGTAACAAAGTCCCTGCCAACTAGCTTTCTAGCTCCAAGACAGCGATAAGAGGAATGTTTTTTACATGACTGCTCAAATAGAGCTGCTACAGTTGTAGCCCCTTCCCAGGGAACTTCAACTAATCTGGCTGATTTAGCATTGCGCATTGCAAGACCTGGCTCACCGCCAACTTGAACCGGAACACCTCTCTGTTTTGCCTTCTTCTTCCCCATAAGTAATATAGAGAGGAATATTGGTATAATAATGGCAATAAAAAATGCACCAGCAATCCCAGATGACCCATAATTTTTGGAAATATAATCATAGCTGGCCAGTCTCTTCAGTGTACTCTTATATGGATTACTTCCCTCGGAATCTTCCATCTTATATATCGCACAATTTTATATTTCAGCAATGACCTGTTAAAAAGAACAAGCAGATACCTAACGTATTATACATAGATCAGTAACATTGACTTTAATCTGAATACAACGGTACATCATAGGATATGTTAACAAGGCATCCAGCCAACAAAAGAGTCAAATGGCCTGCCCCTGGACCTAATCTCAAAAATGGAATTTATATGACATCCTTTGCCCTAAAGTATACATCAAAGGAATGGCCAAAGACTTGAACCCATAGATGCTAGAAAAAAGTCACATATTATAGAATCAGCAGGAGTACTAGAAATGCAAAAATGTAGATTCACAAATTCAGGGAACCCCCAAAATATTGGCCCAAAACATAGTGTCACTACACAGAATCCTCACTCTCTAACTCATTAATCTTAACCCTCTGGATGTCATTAGCTACAAATCATGTACATGCTACACTTTTCAGTTTCTAGGAAACAACAAAGACAGGTTTGAAGATGAGAAGTCCAAACACCATTGCCTGAATTCAACCACCCAGTACACTAAATAGTCCCTCAAACTTCTGCACTATCCCTGAATATTTCACCATTGAGAATCCCAAAAATACTACGTACTCAAACGAAAAATAAATCACAGGGGAGTATTGAAATTTTCTCAACTCTAACCCGGTAACAAGAACAAGAAATACCCAAACATGATAGCATTATGTACATAAAATATGAAGATTTTTTTACTTTAATAGATCGTATAACAGTCCAATACAAAAAACTGTTTAATACTGTACTCCACAAGCATGACTAGCCGACATGATAATCTCTAGACCGTCTACAACTTAAATCCACTAAAAAAAAAAGGAACAAGGAACATATCATTACTTATGAAAATAACATCTCAAAAGTTCCAGGTACAGACATCAATTCACTAAAATGAGCATAATCACTAAATTGCAAAGCTCAAAATCAGCATATCAGAAAACAAATACACATACGTTAATACAACTTAAATCAAATACCTCAGAAATCGTCTAATACTCCATAAGCATGATAGTGTAAAAAAATCTCTACACAGTCCGTATATAAAACTTAAATCCAATCACAAATATACAAAAAAGGCACGGGGAACAGATTATTACTTGTGAAAATAAGCAGCTCAAAAGTTGCAGATTCAGAAATCAATACACAAAAACGATCATAATCACCAAATTGCAGAGCTCAAAATCAGTATATATTAATAGAAAACGAAATACATATACGTGCGATCTAGATCAAAGCTATCAATTCATCGTTGCAGATACTGAAATTGAAATTGACGCAGAGATTAGCTTACCTTAAGAGAAGGTTATCGATGAAGAATGTTCACTTTCCCGTTCTCTAATGGTGCTGGGAAAGTTTACGAGTAACTTTACAGAAGAAAATACAAAATTCAGCATTTGTAGAGATTGAATGAAGCAATTGTTTTCAGTATTTACTGTATAAGGCTCATAAGTTTTCTCTAGTTACAAATTCAACCCCATACCAATAAATATTGCTCAACCATGTTGGATATACTATTTATTTTTTTAGACTCTGTGTTAAGTCAAATTAGATCAAAAAAATTTAAAGCGAAAGAAGTATTTATTTGTGACGAAATGCATGTATCATATCAGAAAATATAAACATTTGATAAAGTCGAACCTAAAGTATTGCTAGTAAGTAGTAACTTTCTTTTTGAAAGTTATGATAAAAAATAGTCTAACTAATACTCACGAACAAAATATCATTTATAAGTTTCTTTTTTTTTCAAGATAATATGTATATTTAACTCAATTATAACTAATTAATTATATTATATGATTTTTTATGTAACTATATCAAACGATTAACTAAAGTTAGTTGTTTCTGCTTACTTTCAAAAGTAGGAGGTCCATACACGAAATGAAGTATGATAATATAATGGGTTTAACTTAATTTAATATTGTTGATATATAAGATATTTTATTCTCATGAGATTCAAGCGTTAAACATTTTTTCAAGATAATATCTATATTTAATTCGCATAATTTTTAATTATTTTTAAATTTTATACTCAATCAAATATCTTCACAAAAAAAATAATTAATTTAATATATGATTTTAATTTTAAATACGTCTCAGAATAGAATAATTGCAACTCAATTGATGACCGACGGAAGGAAGTGTGATTAGGGAAAGTATGTGGTGTAATGTTAATTTAAGGAGGTAGTTAGAGGACAATTAGTGCAAAAGTTGTTGCTTTTGTAAAGCAAATCCGCTGTGTTCATGTGGTGCTAATGCTTTGACACAGAAAACATCATAGAAAGAAGAATAATACTTTTACTAAGTGAAAAATGTCTGAAAAAATATTTCAACTTTGGTGGAAATTGTTGTTACAATATCAAATTTTATGAAGGATCTTTTATCCTTGCACTATTTAATAGTATATTTTAAAAGTATATATATGCCCACGTGGACACATTACTATTTAAAATGATGCAATATTTATGATGTACACGTGGGCACATATATGCCTTTAAAATATACTATTAAATAGTGCAGGGGTAAAAAGTCATTTCCAAAGTTAGATATTATTACAATAATTTCGATCAAAATGCGAATATATTTCAGACTTTTCTTCCTTTTATAAACTATTGATAAAAAATAATTATTTTAAGAACAAAGGAGAACTTTGATTAAAGTAAAGTGAGAATTAACGTGAGAGAGCCTTCAAATTTAATGGAGTTAAATTGGAAATGGATGACTATTTAATTGATACTTTTTCTCTCTCAAAATACTTATCAAATTTATTACTAATTATTAATAACAAATATTTCTAAGAAAAAAAGAATTTGATTAAAGTGAGAAGTGATGAGTAACATGAGAGAGCCTCGAATTTGATGGAGTTTACTTGAAAATTTGGTTTCAACTTAATCGAACTTTCTTTCGTGTCAAAATACTTTGTTATTTTTATTTAAAATATTTATCTCAATATATTTGTCATTTTAGAAATTCAAGATTCGTCTTTATTACTCCCTCTGTTCATTTTTATATGTCATCATTTTCTATAAATAGTTGGTCCATAAGACTTGTCATTTCATAAAATCAATGCATAAATTAGCATATTGTTTCTTTTTTACACTCGTGAGTTATTAGCCTTGAAAATATACATTTGACCAACTTAGAAAAGCTAAGTAAATGATTCATGTTCATTGGTTAAATTAATTAATCAAAATAAATTAATTCATATTCATTGATTGAAAACTTGAGTTTCAAAAAAATAAAATAAGGGTAGAAGGGTAAAGTTACATCATTTCTTAATGCAAGTGCAAAGTAAAAAAGTGACATATAAAAGAAATGGAGGGAGTAATAACTACTCCATATGTTTCTTTTTAATTGTTTTGTTGCATTTTCCGAGAGCCAATTTGATTAATTTTTAAAATTAAATTGGATTAGATTTATTTGATATTTTGAATAAGGATTTAAGATATTAAAAAATTATACAAAAAGTACTATAAATTGTATTCATATCAATATGATGAAAAAATATATCTCAAAAAAATTAATCAAAGTTCATAGCGTAGACTCTCAAAAACAAATTGTGACAACTAAAAAGGAAAATAAAATAAAATATTTTTCTAAGATTACAAACACCATAATTATGACAAAATAAATATTCAATAAATTAAATTATGTTTTAAAATATAAATAAAATAGAATAATCAAAACTCGTTCTAATTAAGACATGTTACAATAAAATACAACAAGTACTTTGAAACGAAGTAAGACATAGACTTACAGGTGAAGCTAAGATGTTCTGAATTTTATTAATAAATATAAATATTTTAAGTGATAAAAAATGATTTCAAATTTAATATTCCAATATATTTAATGATTTTCTTTAACATAAATATTCTCTTTGTCCGACAATAGTTGCTTACTATTGACTAGACACACATATTAAGAGACAATAAATAATACGATAATAATATTACATTACCGTTTGAATGTATTAAATTTAATACTTTGAGAAATGTATTAAATGCAAGGGTAAAACAAATACAAAAGGATAAATTATCTCTTAATTTTTTAAATTAAACAAGTATTATTAGATAACTGTTTTTAGTATAACAGATAAGTAAAGATAGACAAAGAGAGTACATTATTTGAAGAAAAAAATTATTTCATCCGTCCTTATTTTTGTCGTCCTTACTAAAAATAGATGTTTCTTAATACTTTTCATTTCACAAAATCAATATATAAATAACATTATTCATCTTATTTTATCTTTGACAGTTATTAACCTTAAAAGTATAAATTTGATCAACATAGTAAAATTAAATGATTATTTTTATTCATTGATTAATTTAATTAATTTATATTCATTTATTAAAAACTTAACTTTAAAAAAATTTATAATACGTAATAAATTTACATAGTTTCAAGAGACGTAAATCTAAAATGAAGGACGCATTAATTATACAAACTCGCATATCGACTAGTAATTCCGCCGCCCTGCTCGTAGAATTAAAGCAAGGGAAGAAGCTACTGACAGGGCCGTACCTGAATTTATTTTGAGCAAATAAGTTGGTGCACATGGCCCATCACTATGATATTTTGGCACACACCTCTATTGTCTGTTGTAGGAATTACTCCCTCCATCTTTAATTATATGTCTATTTTTGAATTGATATATCTATTAAAAAAATAATATTTTATTTGTTTTATAAAGAATGATCTAATTTGATTTGGTACGGAGTTTAAGAAAATAAAAAAGATTTTTGAATCTTGTGGTCCTAAATTAAAGTTATGTCAAATGTACAAAATTATCCTTTAATCTTGTGGCATTAAATATGCCACGTGAAAAGTTGAAATTAAAATGTTACAAAAAAAAGGTCATTCTTTTTTAAACAGACTAAAAAGGAAAGGATGACGTTCTTTTTTAAACAGAAGGAGTAATTGACATAGTGAGTTTACTATTTTATCCCTATTAATTATAAGTGGATGAATTAAAAATTTAAGATCTTCAAGAAATTTTACCTTTTTTCAAAGTAATTAATTGAAGATGTAATAGGTTTAAAAAATTGTTCTTCTTTAATTTATCGAAATGAATAAATAATTAGAGATAACTAAAAATAAAAAAATGAACAAATAATTAGAGATAAATAGAGTAATTAATAAGCGCAACTCCGCACCGTTTAAATTTGTCATTTTAGGTGCCGGATCTAGAAGGAGAAGTTTTTCTATCTTTGAACTGTTCGTTCCCTATCCGAAAAAATCAATAATTGACTAGTCTCTTATTTATTTTTATTTTTATTAATAATTGAACATTCCAATTTTATTAATTATGGATTGAATGAAATCACTATTTTTTTTGTTCAAATCTTATGTATTTATGAAGTTTATTAAATTATGTATAAATATTTAATTGTGAACTTGATGAATACTTCTTTTATTTCAATATAAAGAAATATTTTACACTTGTTTTGTTGTTTAAAATGAATAATTTTTTCAAATGTTTTTTTCAAAATTATTGAGTTTTCATTTATTATTTCTAATTTTAAGAAAAAAAAAAGATTAAAAGAAAAGCAAATGAATGATATTATTAAATTATCTTTAATTAATATTTTTAATTAATTTTTTGAAAGAGAAAGTTATATAAAAATAGTAAGTTTCGTGACAAATTTAAAATTCATAAATTTTAGAAAATGATTTTACATGTGTTTAGGATATTTCATGCTATTCAACATTTGCTATTTCACTCACCATTAATGTTGAAAGTGACATGACTTAAGTTGTTAGTCATTGATTAGTAGCTTAACTAAACAACATAATTTAAAAATTGATTAAATCTATTTTTAAGTTATTTTTAGTTTTTAAGAGTGTTTGACAAAATTAAAAAAATAAGTTTAAAATCACTTAAAAAGGTTAAAAATCAAAATAGGACTCCCCTACTTTTTATTTTTAGGAAATTTATGCGGTTATCCAAACTCATACTATTTAATTAGTCATCATAGTTATAGTTTGCTATAATTACCACTCATGACTAACATGAACCATTAATTACGTGATTTGCATTCAAGTCTGTATAATTAGCCACATTTGTATAATTCGCAACTAACAATTCTTTGTTTGATTTGTATTTGTATGCGATAGTTTGTATTTGTGTATGACGATAATTTCCTTTGGGTTTTCAGTTTTATCACCATATACATTCTATTTTTTTGTATAACTTTTTAAAGTTTCTATAAACGTGTAGTTTTTGAATTTTGTATAATATAATTTGTATAACTGTTTAAAGTTCGTATGCTTATGTTTGTATCAATTCGTTATTTCGAGTTTGATCATATTTGAATAATTTCAGACTTTGTATTACTCAATTATACAAAAACACGTGAATTATACGAACGTACCCGCGAATTATACAAATGAGATGTGAATTATACAAATTATTGCCCTCTCTTGCTCGTCTCTCTCCTCCCTCTCCCAATCTCGCTCGCCAGATATACAAATACATGTGTATACCAGTTACATATATACAATTATTTTGACAGATATATATATATACAATTCGCATCTCTCCACTCTCTGCCCTCTCTCACTCGCCTCTCTCCTCCCTCTTCCATTCTCGCTCGCTACTCTCATCGCTATAACATGTAGCTACGAATCGTAATTAACAAACTATAACTATGGAGCATAATTAAGCTACTTTTGAGTGGCTATATGTGAAACTTCCCTTTTATTATATTTAAGTTTGACTTTTTATTTTCTTTTTTCTTAAAAGCTACTCCCTCCATTTCAAATTAATTGAATTGTTGAGACATTTTTCATTTTTCATTTTTCAAATTAACTTAATTGTTCCATCTCCAAGACTACTTTTAGAGTATTCTTCCAATTTTACTTTCATTAGTTAGTATTGGAATTAGTTATTATAATTAATGTTTAGTTATTTAATCATAAATTTGACAATTAATAAGGGTAAAAATGGAAAGCTATGTTTAATTTATGTCTTAATCTTCTTTTCTTAAAGGGCGTGAAGCACCTCAACAATTCAATTAATTTGAAATGGAGGGAGTACATGTTTAGCCAATTCAAACTAAGGGTGGGCATAAATACAGGAAAACTGAAAAATCGAACCGAATCGAACTAATTCGGTTCTTCGCTTCGGTATCGATGTTATTTTTTCGAAAGTTCGATTCTTCGATTCGGTGTTCGATTTAAGGGTCTCAGAACTTCGGTGCACCGAAGAACCGAACTTGTATTAAAAAAAATAAGAAAAATTTAAAAATAAAATTATATACATAGGCATGCTCTTAACTAAACATAAAAAAATCAATTAACTATTAAATTATTCATGAACGAATCAAAGTAGCAACAAATGAACAATTTAATAGTTAACTTCAAATATTAGTTTCCACAAGGAACCAAAAGATATTTTTATCAATGTACGTTATGTAAAGGAATTCGTCTTCGTTCTTGTTTTTTCGAGAAGTAGTTGAAGGCACAATGTTTTTGATAAAGTTAAATTTAGTCTTTTAGTTAGCACGATAAGTGTTTTATTGCGAGACACATCATTTCTTAACATACTTTTAAATTTTAAGTATCTTATACTTTGATTTTTGTCACGCCCCGAGCCTACACCCTGGGGGGACTGGCACTCAAAGACCATTGATGGCCACAATCGAACCCTTGGCCTGGCTACTTAACTCAGCAGAAGACTTAAACTAAACAAATAAGTTCATATAATAAACTGGAATGTTATAAAGGAACATTCAACTGGCCATTAATGCAAACTCAAGTCTCAACATAGAATAATGACAATGAAATGACTAAAGAACTAACATCTAACTGTCTATGAAGCCTCTAGTAATAACTGAGATGGATGTTGGGATAAACCCCACAACATCCTAATGAACTAAACTAGAAAATAATGAAATGGATCCTCCGGAATGCATTGAGGCTCACCAACAGACTCTGAACTGCTCACTGGATCAATGATGCGCCGGAATGCCGATCTTAGTTACCTGCGTCTGCATCATAAGACGATGCAGGCCAACTGGCATCAGTACATTGAATGTACGAGTATGCGAATTAGAATGCTAAGCATAACATAGGCTTGAAAAGGATCTGAAAGAAACACATACATTGACTCTTCTCAACTCAAGAATACTTAACTGAAATTATTTCATTATAAAGCAGTTTAAAACAAGTGCAATAGAAAGAAAAAGAAAACTGTTTAAAACATACTGTCAACTCATAATCATAAAATCATAAAAGACATATCATGATCCCTTTCAAAGTCTACTTGTGCAATGCATGAATGAAGTACCATACCTCCATCCATACTAAGCAGAACCCCTTGAGTAACCATGCAATTACTGTTGTGGGAGTTTCTCTAACCGACAACTATCACTTAAGAACTATAGTGATGATACTGCGTTATTAGCCACATGCTGCCCTGGCCATCCTATACCTTGCCGTGGTATAGGATCTGAACTACTAAGTGGATCCACTAGTCTATTGTGAAAAGGGTTCATCTAAAAAGTATGACCCTTTTCTACCCATGGTGGCTACATGGTTTATGGAGACTTGAATTAATGTGAACTCGCATCCCCATGTCAGTGCTCAATACTACTCTAAAAAATATAATATTAGCTCTTATGTTTAAAAACATACTTCTTCTGTGATTTGAGATTAGTGCTCAAAAACTTAGCTCAAAGGCTATCTTGGAAATCAAAGTTTCCCCTCTTGCTTAATTATGAAAGCATTTACTCTTTTCTAAAAACTAGCCCGAAGGCTCTTTGGAAATCGAGGTTTCCTTTCTTGTTTAAATGTGAAAACATTTTAAACTCTTTGGGAATACATAGTCCCCATATACTTTTGAAGAAATGAACTTCAAGCTTTACTCTTTACTGAACTCAAAACTTAAGTCTTAAAACAAAGTTAAAACGTTTGTAAAAGACTTATGAAAACTTGAAATGAACTTCTCTTACTTGACTCTTGACTTCTCTTGACTTTGATCTCAAGTGCTCTTGACTTGGCTCTTAACTGATCGTTGAATTAAATTATGAATTCAAGGATTATGATTGGTGTTTGGAAAGATCTCATGTTGTTTAGGAATGATTTTAGATAGCTAAACATGAAAAGAGACCGAAAATCAAGATTTGAAGGTAGGTCCGCGACGCGGAGGCATAATTAAATTTTGGTTCTGAAAACGTCTATTGAGGTAGAACACCTCATGTCAGGAAAAGCCGAATTTTTCAATTCTGGGAACATGTCGCGCGACGCGCTTCCATACTCAAATTTCGTCCGACGAAATTTCTTCTTCATTTTCCAGCCCCAAATCTCCCAACCTCGATTCTTTTTCTCAGATTACCTTTAGATACAGATACCCAGAAAATGTACCTAAGAACCTAACTCAAAACGACTCTATAATGCGACGTAACGAACTCAGAAACTTCTCAATTCATCCCAATTCAAGAACAACATTCAACTTCAAGAATTCATGTCAAAAACATCAACTTTCAAACTCTTTTTGGAAGAATTTCGCTGAACTAAACATGTTTGGCGCGTGGGTGAATGAACCCAACGCTATGAGAGACTCACATACCTTGTAGGGATCACCCTCGACGAAATCCACAAGCTAAACTCGACGAACTTGACGATTTCCTTGCTTCTCCTTCTCTTTCCTCCTCTTCTTTCCTCTTCTCTAAAACCCTAACTCTTTTTCGAAAGCGTAAAACTGACAAGGTTCAGTTTAGACCCTTAATTAATTCACTAAAACGAATTTAATTAATTGGTTAAGGAAAAGACTGAAATACCCTTCAAAAATCCGGATTGGACATTTCCTTATTTGAACAGCCCAACTTCCAATGGGCGTATCTCACTCATACGAACTCATATTCGCGCAATATTGGCGGCGTTGGAAAGATCGTTCCAAAAGCTTTCCAACCATATCTAGAAATACATCAAACTCATCCTAAGCTAGGAGTTATGGTCGTTTGAAGTTGACCAAAAACTCACTTTAACTTACTTAAAATTTTCCAGATTTCCTCATACTTTCCAAAAATAACTATTTCCAGATTTTAAACTTCCATCTAGTTCTTTCTAGTTGCGAGATGTTACAATTTTGTCCTCATTTTATTTTTCGTTCGCACCAAAAAATCATTTTAAAAACACTGAATTAAACCGAATCGAAGTAGAAAAATCGCACTGATCCGAATTAGTTTGATTTGGTGTACGGTGCACACTTTTCTAAAATCGAAGAACCAAATCGAAGTTTGATAAAAACCGAATTGAAGAACCGAACGTCCACCCCTAATTCAAACAAGCTCGTATTGTGTTGGGTAATTTATACTCCCTCTATTTACTTTTACGTGTCACAGTTTGACTTGACACACCATTAAGAAAATAATTAATGATATAGGTATTTTACCAAACTAGCCCATATTAAATGATGTCTTAAAAAATGATTTGGAAAATAAGTATTTAATGTTGAGGGTAAAATATGATATGTCAAAAATGACAAGTAAAAATAAAAATATATTTTAGTAATAAATGACAAATAAAATTGAACGAAGGGAGTATTATTTTTTGGAAAAATTGTATGAAATAGCAAACTACTTCATACAATTAGCCATAGTTTATTTTATTTGTAATTCGCAGCAAATATCTCATTTTTTTGCCATTTGGTTCGGTATACAATTAGCCATTTTCCGTATACAATTACTCATTCGATATACAAATGTATAAAATGCATTTGTGTTTGTATAAAGCGGGAGAAAAGTGTATATACAAATACAAATACATATATTTTCGTCCTATACACTTATAATTATACAAATACAGATCTTATTATATAAATTACAATGTATAAATGAATTTATACAAAACTGAACAATTTGTATAAAATTGGATGTATCTAGCGAATTATACAAATCAAAAGCTCCATAGCAAACATAAAATTTGTTATGGAGCGCAATTATGCAAACTATAGCTATAACATACAAATATGATTTTTATGTTTGCTATATGTGAAAATTGCTCTTATTTTATATTTATTTATTTATGATATTTGACTTACTTTGAAAATTTTGAAGGATCAAAGCTGCTCAAAATACATTTAAAATTATTCTCTCTATTCCTATTTACTTGTTAAATATTTTTTAATTTGATTTCTCTTTTTTGATAAATCAAGAAAGAGGCAAAATATTTTTTTCTATTATACTTTTAATTTATTAATATTGAGTTAATTATTTTAAAAAATATAGTGACTATATATATTTAGGATCCTATCAATTAGTAGCGTTAAAATAGTAAACTTATTATATCTTATCATTATTTTCATAATATATCTGGGTGAATATTATTTTGGACTCAAAAGCATTTTCTCTAATTCACATTTGTACGGTTCCAGACATACGAGAACATATAAATATTTTTCAAATACAAATGAAATGAAAATCTGTTTAATTGCCGTTGTACAGTCTCGGCAATCGAAAACCCTAAACCCTCATTTCAAATTCTCCAAATTCTCTCTTCTTCTCAATTATCAATGCACTATCTACGATACCAGTTGATAATTGATTCAATTTCTCAGTGAATCATGATGGGTATTCGCAAATTTTGTAGACAACTTCACACATTGTCTCGTGAATTTGGCCCTAGCGAGACGTTGAAGAGGAAGGTTGCTGAATTGAAGGTGAAGAAGAAACGGAAAGATCCTCGGAAGAATCAGTTATTTGTTCAGGTTCCTGATTCAAGATCATTTCTTGATACTGCTACTATGCCCATGATACTCACTGTTGTTGGGACCGCACTTTTCGCAAAGCTCCTTATGATGGTATGATGCTCCATTGCTGTTTATGTAAAGTCCTATTTTAGTATTTGGATGAAATTTGAATGATTTTAAAATTGGACAAACCCCTAATATATATATTCATTTGTTGGTTGTGATTTTGGTGGATTGTAATGGTAAGTAGAGGAGAAGCTTGGGGAAATTGATACTTGACAAGGTTTAAATGTTGCTTCATAGGTGTACTACATGATGGTTTCATTAGTATTCATAATCTTAATAGGAGAACTACTTTAGTGTTGTAATGTACCAAAGAAATGGTATCTCGATATAGAACTGCTTATAGACCGTAGAATACCTTCGTTTTTCTTGGTTTGAATAAATGGCACTTATTTCTATTTACATTCATTATAATGTTAAAGGAACTTAAGTTGAATCTTGTTGATATTGATTGAGGAGGTTGATGGAATTTAGCTGACTTAATTCACAAACCCCAAAGTCTCCATCATAGGTACTTTTAAAAGTTTTTTTTTTTGGTAATTAGGATTTTATTAATCACCAAAGTAGATACTTACAAAGCTAAACCAGTCCTACTCAACTGGTTATCACAATATCTGCAGTCTGCTTACAAACTTAGAGAATTAAAACCTGGCTCGGGCAGTAGCTCTAACACAACAAACACAAGCAATTCTACGAACAATAGCCTCCATTGTAGTCTCTGTCTTCTCAAAAACTCTATTGTTCCTCTCCTTCCAGATGGCATGAATAAATTATGTGTATATTAGCTGTAGTAGTTGGGCCTGGTGGCTTTTCCCCTTAGACTTCTGGATGATCCACTGTTGCATTGCATTCCAAGTAATGGTTGGAGGATGGCTGATAGTAGTCCATTGGAGTAATCTCCTCCATAAGGAGTTGGCAAATGCACACTCATAAAATAAGTGGTCTCTTGTTTCATCTTCCTGCTTACACATAACACATTTTAGGAGTCGTTTGGTAGGATGTATTAATTAAAATAGTCCTTGGATTAAAATTTACTCCACCTAATACAATGTTTGGTTGCACAATTCAACTCAAACATACCTAATACATGGATAACTTAATACAGCATATGTGGTCTTATCTAATACCAAGGATACCTACGGATTACTAATACCATGTTTAGTAAGCCTTGGATAAGGCAACAAAATGACTGAAATGCCCCTCAATTTCTTTATACGCTCTTCAGAATTGGTAAATAAACCCACGATTTTCTGCTTTTGGCGCCTTTCCTTTTACTTTGGCGGGTTTTTTTCTTCTCTGGCGATGGAGAAGGTGTAGCAGCGTAGGGTTAATACTGAACAACATCTTCACTATTAGCCAGCTCCAACTATTTGCTTTTCTAACAAGGTTTGAACTTTTTTCTTTTCTTTTGTTCTTGTTCCCAAAATGGTTCTAAATAGGTGTATTGAGTTGTGCTTGAAAATTAAATTAGTATTTTGTGGGTTGAAACTTTTTATGTTTAAAATTTATGGATTTCTGCTCATTTTATGTGTATTGATTTTGTTTATGTCATAATACTATATATAAATGGAAGAACATGAAAATATGTCATAATACTATATATAAAATAAAAAAATCAAATTATAATTCAAGGGTATAATTGGAAATAAGCTTCTTGTAGAGTTTTAAACCACACACAAAATTAGGTGAGAAATAATGAACCAAACACTTGATAAAAAATAATCCCTGCATTACTAATCCCTGCATTGTTAATCCCTGCATTATCAATCTTTCTACCAAACGACCCCTTAGGATCTACTTGCATTATCCATTTCAGCAACCTATCTGTTGTAAGGAGTCTGTTCTGGATTTGCAGCCATAAGATTAATCCCTGCATTATCAATCTTTCTACCAAACGACCCCTTAGGATCTACTTGCATTATCCATTTCAGCAACCTATCTGTTGTAAGGAGTCTGTTCTGGATTTGCAGCCATAAGATAAAAATGGCTTTAGGTCTTGCTAAGTTGCGACATATGAGACCTCTCCAATCAACCTTTGGGTAATCACCTAGCATTTGATTATAGGCTTGCCTTTTCTTGCTTCTCTTGCCATCAATAGCATGATGCAGTACATGTAATTGATCCTTTGCTCCAAGAACTTTTCTAACCATTCAACTAGCTTGAGCAGGAACCTGAGAGCTTCCATATGGTGGCCTTTGATGTAATAACTGTGTATCCATTTGATCCAAAGTCTATCCTGCTTCTTCTCTATATCCCAACGCATCTTTAGAACTGCTGCTTTGTTCCATACCTTTAAATTCACCAAGTTTAATCCTCCAGCCACCTTTGGTGTACTCATCTTCTCCCAAGAGACTAGGGCCTTCTTAGTTATGCTGTTGAGTCCAGACCATATTAAACTCCTACATTAGGCTTGGATTGCTTTCATCACCTTAGTTGGTATCACAAAAAGTTGTGTCCAGTATGCTTGAATCCCAAAAATCACTGTCTTAACAAGCTGAACTCTCCTTGCACAGGATAGTTTTTTAGTTGTCCAGGAAGATATTTTTGCCACTATTTGATCAGTAATGGCTGCCACTGAATAAGATTGAGTTTCTTAGTGAACAAAGGTATACCAAGGTATCGAAAAGGTAAGGCCCCATGACTGTACCCCAGAGTTTGTTGGATGTGAGACATTACAGTACCAAATACTCCTCCAAAATATATAGCACTTTTAGACAAGTTAGCTTTCAATCCGGAAGCTGCTGTGAACACAGTGAACTTGTCGTGGAGTAGTTGAACTGATATTTGGTCACCTCTTGCATACATGAGGAGGTCATCTGCAAAGCTTAAATGTGTGATCATAAGCCTACTGTACATAGGGTGGTATTGAATATCTTGTGATTGGATAAGTCATTCTGGTTCCTACTTAGATATTCCATGACCATAGCAAACAAAAAGGGGGACATTGGATCCCCTTGCCGTAGTCCTCGAGCTGCCTCAAAAGGTTTTGTTAGTTCCCCATTGATCAAGAAAGAATAGGAGACAGTAGTTACACATTGCATCACCCAGCCTTTGAACTTGAGAGGAAACCCCAATGTTGACATTATTTGTTCTAAAAATTTTCAATCAATAGTATCATAAGCTTTTTGGATCTCCACCTTTATCATACATCTGGGTGAGACATTCTTCCTGTTATAGGCCTTGACTAGTTCATGTGCAAGAATAATGTTATCTGCCACTTTTCTCCCGGGTACAAATCCAGCTTGCGTTTCTGAGATCACAGTTGCTATCACCTGGTAGATTCTATTTGCCAACACTTTTGCTATGAGTTTGTATAGGACTGTACAACATGCTATGGGCCTAGACTCCCTTATATTGGAGGGATTGGGAACTTTGAGTAACAGTGTAACTGCAGTACAATTCACTGCTTTGTGTAACTTTCCAGTAAGAAAGAACTCCTTAACTGCTGCATAAACATCCTGTTTAATCACTGGCCAGGCTTTTTTGAAGAACATAACATTGTAGCCATCAACTCCTGGAGCCTTATCATCACCAATAGAACATAGTCCATCATAAATTTCCATCTCAGTAACCTCTACACACAAGGCCATTTGTTGAGAGTGATTCAGTGTTGGCCCCTGCTTCATAATACTCTTACTGACTGCAGTTGTGCTTACTTGAGCAGTTTCCATTAAAGACTTGTAAAATGTTATAATCTCATTTTGAATTGCATCCGGATCCACAATTTTTTCTCCATCCGCTGAAGTAAGCTCGACAATCTGTTTCTTTTGTCGTCTTTCTTTCAATATTGCTGTAAAATACTTAGTATTTGAGTCCCCCAATTTAATCCACATAGCTCTGGATTATTCTTTTTGGATGCTCTCCTCTATATGTCTCCATTTCTCTAGTTGGATCAAAAGATCCTTTTCTTCCAGTGCTATAGCATCAGTATACTGTGAAGAAAGTTTCAGCTGTGTGAGTTGTAATGTATTCAGGTGATGGATCTTCTCTGTAACTCCTTTGTAATTTGTATTGTTCAACTGGGTAAGATGAGGTTTCAACTCCTTCAACTTTTGCCAAACACATCTAAGTTTGCTACCTTGGAACCTACCAGTCCAGCTTCTATGCACTATTGGAAGAAATGTCTCATGTTGTGTCCACACATTAAAGAACCTGAATGGAGCTTTAATGCTGAGTGTAGTCATTTTCATCTCCAGGACCATAGGTGTGTGATCTGAAATGTGTGGCAATCTGTAATCCAGCACCAGTTGGCCATACTGTAGCATCCATTCATCATTCCCCATTTCCCTGTCCAGTCTACTAAATATTCTGGCTGATCCAAGTTGTCTGTTTGACCATGAATAAAATTCTCCTTTCCACATCACCTCATTTAATAATAGGTCTTGAACACATTCAGCAAAGTCCCTGGTTTCAACCCTTGTTACTGGGGAACCATACAATCTATCTTGACTTTGTAGAAGAGCGTTGAAGTCTCCCCATACAATCCAAGGTTTATTGCATTGAGTCGCTACTTTTAAAAGTTTATTCTACAGGTAGGGATGTGTTGGACTTGAGGTGAACACTAAGATATTTTTAATTCTTCGGTGTAGTAAACTTGCTTGTATGTTTTACAATCTATAAATCAGCTGAGTAGCTTATAAGTTTCAGTTGTGTTTGCATGCAGTATGATGACTCAAAGTCGCAAGATATGATTGAGCGAAAAATAAAGAATGCGCCTGCTGGTCAAGGAACAGTTAGGATGCTTACCCGCGAAGAATGGGAATCAGTTCAGGAAGTGCGACCAAGGACTCCGTTTGAATCTAAACTAGCCCGTCCAAATGCAAAGCTTAGGACAGGGGAGCCTTTGAAGATGGTAAATGCATTACTTCTTTAACCTTTCATTCATCTGGTGATAGGTATTTTTCCTGCTAACATTCTAGAGAACAAACAAAGTGGGTTAGAAAGCTTCCTATAGTTGTAAAACATTCAGGCTACTAGTGGGAATGCTTTTTAGCAGAATATCAATAATGACTAAAATGATGTTGTAGAGTCTAGATGTTTATCAGTATGGTCACATTGTTTGCCTGTTGGCCTAGAACTAGGCATGCCAACCTTAGTGCAAAATGAAGGTGTTAGATAGCTAGTAAAGTTTCTATACTAGTGATATTCTAGTTTTCGAATGGGTTAGATGCAAGATCTTTTGCTTTTCACATAAAGTAAGTGTGTATTGTATTAATTATCGTAAAGTAGTTAATACATATTTTCTCTCCTCTTAGTTCCTCACATGCTATCAGAATCTTCTATGATCTTAGTAGAATCTAAATTACCCTCATTCCAATGGGCATCACTCTTATTTACCGTACCCATTTCGTAATATCATGCCTAATATCAGTGATTGTTGTGATGGCACCGTGCCTATTCTTGGTGATCGTTATGTAGCATTGAGCGTGTTTCTGGAAACCTTTTCAGTACCTAAATCACTCTAAATTACCCTCATTCCAATGGGCATCACTCTTATTTACCGTACCTCACATTTTTTCCGTGGCTTTTTTGGTGGTTTGGCGCATCTTTCCAGCAACACCACACGCCTTTTTGGTGACCATTCCTGCAGTTACCTGCATTTATTTTCTTCAGCAGTTATTCTGGCAGCACGAATGTTTGTCCACTGTTCCTGCAACTACAATGACAATCTCCTAGCAGTCAGAACTAATCTTTTCCCATGACTTTTTGGGTGCTGTACAACAAATTTAATCCATTTCTCTTCTTTTCATTAGCTGCAGACCTATCATTTAAGTTATTGTTTCAAGAAAATGAAATCGAGCACTTTTTGGTATTAGCTGGTCCATGCCCTTAAATATCAGAGATGCCTACACTAGTTGGAGCTCTATGGAAGTTAGAAAATCTATCAGGAAAATCTGGATCATGATTCATGACCCCAGCTTGTATTTTTTTGCCTTCAATATCAGAGATGCCTACACTAGTCGGAGCTCTATGGAAGTTAGAAAATCTATCAGGAAAATCTGGACCATGATTCATGACCCCAGCTTGTATTTTTTGGGTTATTTGGAATGGAAGAAACAATAGATTTTTCGATGGAGTTTTAACTCCAATTTGTAAGCTTAAGGCTAGTTGTTTGGTTAACCTTTTTAGTTGGGCCAACTTTTCCCCTGTGAATAACTTACATCACTGCCTGGATTTACCTCTAATTCTGCTTCTGCCATTTATGCATGTTTTGTTAACACATCTGATTTTTGTAATTGTTGTTTCTTTGCTTGTAATATGTTTAGTATAGTTGATAATCCTTGGATCATAGACTTAAGTGCTAATCATAATCATGTAACTCCAGTAAAATCTTGTCCCACAAACATCACTCTTCTTTCAGTTCCTTACTGTATCACCTTGCCAAATGGCTACATCACTTGAATGGAACACTAATGTTGACACTTTATTTTGACCTTGGTCAAACTTAAACATTAGATATATTTATCTTGAGATATAGGTTCACTAGCTTTCGCAAACGCAGCCTGGAGTCTGCGAACGTGAAGGGCAATTTTGCCTGCACCAACTGATGCACATCAATTATTGTGCCCCAACTTTGAAATTTTCGACGGGGTGCTCAGGATTCGCTCAGAACCCTGTACACACAAACGTTATATGCTATCCCAACAAATTTGACATTTCGAACTCAGCATAGATGTTGAAACTTCTAACCAAGGTCATCTCGACAAAAAGTGAGTCAATACCCAAGCTCCATTTTAAGCCAAATTCTATAAGGGGCTCAGAATGAGCCAGAAGTCTCGGGATCCACACGAAAGATCCTTCAAGATTAAAATCGATGTTCTGGAGCTAATGAAACCATTTACATTTTGAGGCCGTCTTCCTGAACTTTTGACCGAAGTCAATCGTTCAAGTTTTAAATGCTCCAAAACACGGAAACTTGCACAAAACACAAACGAATGGCCAGACCATCAAACTGTCAGTCCCAACAAATCATAAATTAATTGTGGTCGCTACGTGAAAGCTCTAAACGTTGAAAAGATCAGAAAATAACATAAATGATCTGAGTCTTTACACCCTTCCTCGAGATGTGGAATGGGAACACTTTCATAGATATATTTGTCACTTTCTTGATATGACCATAAGAGAAGACAAAAGTGTGAATATATAGGGTTAGAGAGGGGATCTAGTTGTAATTAGTGAAACCCAATGGGTCATCCCAGTATGGATCTTATTGGGTTAAGCCTACAATGCCATCTCACAAGATCCACCAAAAACATACAGTGCACAACTTAATATCAATTATCACACTATAATTAGACTTACATTGATGGACTACCATATAATTAAAATATAAATTAAATATTAAAATAATATAAAGTCAGTTTACAAAAAATACATATTCGACAACTTAAAACACCTAAACATAAATTTAAAATGCTTCAAACAACAACTTTAGAATAAAAATACATTGAGATTTCATCAAATTCCATCGAAACTTCAAAAATTAAAAAGAATATCAAGTGGATTTATTCTTATGGATCCTAAATTTTGAAAATACGATTTTCTCTCAATTTTAAGAGTTAGAAAATGAGTGACTTATCAAATCAAAGCACTCAACAAGAGGAAAAAAGTTACAAGGTTGCAACCTTATTTTGTAAAAATTTCAACAACCAATTTTGGAATTATAAAATCATAATTTCTAGTAATAAAATTTTGATATTAAATTATGCTTTTTAGGCTCTGATACCACATGTTATATTTTTAATAGAATAAACTTTAAGATCAAACGTGATAATATGACAAAAAATAGGTAAAATAAACTGGATCATGAGATATACTTATTTAGTTCTAATGAATTATAGGATGAACTCGATTTTCTTCTCTATTACCCTATAAGATAACTATCACACACTTACACACACCATCTCACTAGACTTATCAAGCACATAAAGTGCACGACTCAAAATCAAATATAACATTGTCTCTCATATAAAGAAAAAAAACATGTTGTAAAACTATGTGGATGACCATGTGACCATTCATTGTACCTAACTATTATGCTCAAGTAATAAGGCCAACACACAATAGCATGTTTTTATGCCCAAGTAACTTAAATTCATGAGGCTTATAAATAGTCTATTAGTTACTCATCTTAAGTACGAGAAAAACATAAAAGTGAAAACAAAGTTACTTACTACTACTCTCTCTTCTTTTCTTCTTATCATTTTATTTTATCACATATTCTTTATTTTATAACACGTTATCAACACAAATTTTCTCATTCTTGATCAAGAATCGATGGTATGCTTTTGATGACCAGTAAGTCTATATTAATTTTTCTTCACATGTAGTGATAAATATATTATGTTGGTTAAAAAAATGGTTTTTGTTCTCTGTGAACTTTGTTTTTGTTTTGTAATAAATGGTGGCCTTTGCCACGTTTAGTTAAAAAAAATTATGTTGGTTGATCTACATGTTTAGTCTACTTCTTCATATGTTTCTACTTGAAGCAAATGTTTCACTACATACTTTTTACCTAATACTAGTTTTGAGACACGTGCATTGCACTTGAATATCAAATCATGTACTACACTATTTTTTAAAAATAATGTCAATATTATTAAATTAATACTTTAAGTAAATAAGTATAAATGAAATTATAAAGCATAAGTTCCTATGAATAGTGGATATGAATTTTCTTATGCTTACTACTGAAATTGTCAAATCAATAAAGCTAGATATACATAAGGTAATGTGACACATCTCTATGGCCTCCAATTAGATTTATCTTTTTCCTTCTTTTTTTAGATTTTTTTCTCATTTTGAAATTAATTGTGATATGTAAAAATAAAAATTTCACTCTTAAAATCTCTTAGTTACAACTATTAAATATAGTTTTTCCTCCCTCCCTATAGTGCATTACTTAGTTATTATTGTATTGTTGGAGTTCATACTTTTAATATTATATAAATAAATAAATATTGCTATAAAATATAGAAGATAAACTACATTAGATGTTTTTAGTTGGAGTATTATACTAATTTAAAATTGAAGTTATGGAGTGTTCAAATTCCACTAAACTTTGAGATTCTCAATATCTGTAAATCACACTTGAGTTTTTAAGAAGAGAAGAAGAATAGAAAACTTAAAAAACTCATAGTTTAGAAATGTGAGGAAACCCCTCAATTTATAGTTAACAGAGGGTAGTATGAACATGTACTTATTGTGTTTAATCACAAAAGTCATAACCCTTTAAAAAAGTCACAACCCTTCGAAAAGATCACAATTCATCGGAAAAGTCACATCTTTTAAAAGTCATAACCATTCAATGCGAAAAGGTGTGTGCTTTTAAATAAAATATAATATAAAATATAGAAAGATATGCCAAATTGAGTGTTTGAAGAAGAAGAACAATAGAAAACTTTAAAAGTTTGTAGTTTAAAAATGTGAGAAAACCCTTTTTTATTATAACCAATAGAAGGTAGTACGAAAAAATGGTTATTGTGTCTTGTCAAAAAAGTTACAACCCTTTAAAAAAGTCACAACACTTCGAAAATGTCATAACTCGTTAGAAAAGTCATAACTCTTTGGAAAAGTCACATCCCTTTAGAAAAGTCACAACCCTTCGAATAGGTTATAACTCATCAAAAAAGTTATAACTCTTTGGAAAAGTCACGACCCTTCAATGTGAATAGATGTCTCCTTTTAATATCTACTGGATGCCTTAATGAAATCTCACTTCATAAAATATATAAAATAAAATGAAATCTTGTGATTCATTGGAGTGTAATCCCATCATTGTAGTCAAGGGAAGGTAGAGTTTGCGCCGACCTTACCCCTACCTAAGAGGTAGTGAGGTTGCTTCTGATAGACCCTTGGCTCAAGGAAAAACAGTCCAAAAAAAGAAGTAATGGAAGTACAAATAGTAACAGAAATCAAAGGACAAGAAACTATAGGAGCAATACTATGACTACTAACTAGTATGGACGGATATTGAGACGACACACTCTATTATAAGATTCTTGTTTCACTTTATGTTTTATTCCCATATTCGCCTCTATATTCCTGTTAATTGTATACCTTCCATTTATTATTTGCACTACCTTTTAGGATCCTATCAGTACTTCGCCTCCATCTCCTTCTGCAAACAGCTTACTCTTGACTAGTCATAGTCGTTACTGACGCAACATTTTCAATGGTTCATGCCTGCACCAAATCCTTCTTTTATCGTGGTATCTGCTTCCTCCCGATATTTCCTTGTGGCTTTCCATAGTGGGCTTCTCTCAATTTTACTCCAACCCATCTAGACCTTATCCTTGTTTGGCGTAACCCCATTATTCCTTTCTGTTGCCCTGTTATTTGCTTCTATCAGTGAATTTACAGGTGAAGCCCTTTGTCACTATTATTGTGAATGTGCACTTACACTGGTATTTATGACAAGATCAAAATCTGAAACTGTGTTAGTGCTTTTGTAAGGTCTCTTGCTAATTGTAATAGAGCTATCATGAGGTCTTTTGCATAGATAGATCCGAGGGATCCAGATAAAATTTTAACTAAATCCTTGAGTCCTCTTGTAGTTTATAGTTGGTACGAGAAGAGGTAGAGGTAGGTCAAAGATGTATTGGGGACAGGTGATTAGACAGAACATGACACAACTTCAGGTTACCAAAGACATGACCTTAGATAGGAGGGTGTGGAGGCAGTGGCGCACACAAGAAATTTTCTAAGTGTCTCCATTAAAAGGACAAGAATGGCTCAAGCGGAAAATCAATGAAGCTTTTGCTTTAGACCTCCAAAAATTTGAGGCCCCATAAATAGTGAACTTTATGAAAAAATATTTTATTGGAAATTAGTGATAATCGAAATTAACTGAAACGATAATTGATAAAAATTCTCATATTCTCATAAAGAAGGATTGATTATCGACAAATTGTGTTAAAAATGGTTAACAGAAACAAAAGAAGCCAGGAATCTTGTGTGAGCTTGACATGGAGAAGGCATATGATCATGTAAATTGGGAATACTTGTTGAACACTCTGGAGAGGATGGGTTTTGGAAGGAAGTGGATCAAGCAATGCATCTCCACAGTGAGGTTTTCAGTCCTCATTAATGGATCCCCTGCTGGATTCTTCAGTGCACAGAGGGGACTTAGACAAGGAGACCCCCTATCTCCTTTCTGTTTTTAATTGTTATGGAGGGTCTGAATAGCATGATTAAAACTGCAAAGTTTAGGGGATGGTTGAGTGGTTTTGAGGTTGGCAAAAATGGAGATAACAGTATGGAAGTGACTCATCTGCAATATGCAGATGATACTCTTATTATTCTATGTGACGCTGAAGAAGGCCAACTCAAGATTTTAAGGGTGATTTTGGTGCTTTTTGAAGGGTTCTCAGGTCTGCATATCAATTGGAGGAAAAACTATATGTACCCTATCAATGAAGTGCAAAACATGGAGTATCTAAATGCAATATTGGGTGGGGAAATAGGTGTTTTGCCAACAACATATTTAGGGATACCTCTTGGAGCTAGTTCTCAGTCTTATGAGATCTGGAACAAGGTGGTAGAAAAGTGTGAGATGAAGTTAGCAAGGTGGAAATCACAATATCTGTCCAGAGGTGGGATACTTTGATAAATTCTGTCCTTGATGCCCTCCCAACTTATATGATGTCAGTGTTTCCAATTCCTCGGACAGTCATTGACAGATTGGACAAAATTAGAAGAAAGTTTTTGTGGCAGGGAAATAATGAGAAAAAGAGTTATAACCTGGTCAAATGGGATGTTGTAACAGTGGGTAAGAGACAAGGGGGATTGGGTATTAAAGAACTTGAAAAATCAGAGCTAGGCTCTCAGAATGAAATGGCTGTGGAGGTTTTGCAATGAAAATCAATCCTACTGGAAGGAAGTCATTAGTGCAAAGTATGAAGGGGAAGATTACTGGATGACCAAAGCTGTTACTACTGTTATTGATGCGTTTGTCGGGAAACAATATAACAGACGCAAGAATGATTAATATTTCTGAATTATTGTTTTAGTTGTTTTAGTCGAACATAACTTCCTGAGTGGATTAGGATTCTTATTATTTTAGTTTTATAGGACTTTGTTATTTCTAATTTATTAGGACTCTTGCTATTGTAAACCTCTATTTAAGAGAGTTGACATTATTAATAAAATAAGTTGGATTTTATCAAGTTTCAGAGATTTGGAACTTTCTCAAACAAGTTCCCAGGTCTGCAATTCCCTGAATGAATGGCAAATTTCAGCAATCATAGGCAAGTCAAGGAACAAGAACAGGGGCTTAGACCTGTCTACTGGACCTGACTTAAAAAAATACAAGGATCAAAGTGGCAAATGGGGAAAGAACTGACTTCTGGATGGATGTATGGCATGAGGCTGGCAGGCTAGAAAATTTGTTTCCAGATATTAGTACCTTAGTGTCACACCAACACAAGTCCATAGCTGATCACTGGTCTCCTCAAGGGTGGAACTTCATTTTTAGAAGACACTTGAATGATTGGGAGATTCAGAGAGTTGCTGATTTTTACAACACCATTGGTCCACTCAATGGATTGGAGGATGGTCAGGATACTTTATGGTGGAAGGGAAACAAAAAAAGGTATTTTCAAGGTGAATTGTGCTTATAACTGTTTGAACAACTCCTACCAGTTGACAAGTAACTGGCCTTGGAAAGGAATCTGGAAATCCAAAATACCCCTCAAAGTATCATGTTTTGTGTGGTTATTGGCCAAGGAAGCAGTTCTGACCCAAGACAACCTAATGAAGAGAGGGATTCCATTGTGCTCAAGGTACCTATTTTGTGGGGAAACTGCTGAGACAGTGAACCATCTTTTTCTACACTGTAGAGTAACTAGCCAGCTTTGGAGACTATTCCTAAATCTCAAGGGCATGTCATGGGTCATGCCAAGCAAGATCACTGAAGCCATTCAGAGTTGGGAAGAAGCTGGAATGCAGTCTAAGAGCAGAGAGATGGAGAATTGTCCCTGCTAGTATTTGGTGGGCAATATGGAAGGAGAGGAATTCTAGATGTTTTGATAGTATAGAAAACAGTATGCAAAAAGTCAAGCTTAATTGCTTGTTGCTACTGTGTTTTTGGTGTAATCAATTATACTCCAATGACACTATCTCCCTAATTGATGTACTAGACTCAATTTAGGATCAGATAGCTGGATTTGATGATCTTATTGTAAATATGGCTCAGTACTGCCCAAGTACTGTTGTAGTAATATACAAAGTTACCTGTTTCAAAAAATGTACTTTGTGCAATTCAACAAATAAGAAGCCTAAAAGTAATAACTTTGAAAAATATTAGTTCAAAATTGGGTGTCAACAATCTACACATAGTATCATGCATTTAACATGAAATCAAGCACAAGTCAAGTTTGAACTTATTCAAAATTGAACTTCTTGGTATTTGACATCCCATTTCGTTCTTGGTATTTGCATCCCATTCCTTGGGTGCCAAGGGCATGACTTAGTGTCAACGAAGTGGTTGAGAACCATGAGGTCTCAAGTTTAATTCCTAGTGGAGGCAAAAAAAAACACTAGGTGGTTTCTTCACATCTGTCCAACCCTTGGTGGATAGAGTTACCCGTTACTTGTGTTGGTGGGAGGTAGTAGGTACCTCATGGAATTATTGAGGTGTGACCAAATAGGTCCGGACACTACGGTTATCAAAAAAAGAAATTGCCTTTTTTGTGGATTTTGTATTCTTATTCTCATGGACCGACATGAGGAAACTTTGTCCTGAGTTTTCTTTGTAAATTGAACTTGCCTTGTTCATTTCGATGCCCTAAAATTTTTTCCTTTTCCTTCTCTCCAGTTAAGAATGTCAATATTATGAAATACTAAATATTGCAAGAATAGGTACCTTGTAATATGGGAAAGATTTGTAGTCCATGTAATTGTGTAATTAGGAACAGGAAATAGTTTCTTTTCCTTTTCTGTATTACTTGTAAATGCTTATTTAAATCTCAACATGCTTGAGGAATCAAGAAATTCATTCTCCTTTCCTTTACATGATGTCGGAGCCGAGGGTTCGGGTCCCCGGACTGTTAAAAAGTTATTCCCTATTTTGTTCCCAAAAAGAAAGAGAGTGAGGAAGAAAGGAAGTTGCAAATCTGGTTCATTGACAGGAGAGTACCTGACAAGTTTCTAGTCTCACGTCCCTCATTGAAAGGCTTCCCAGTCTCCAGCAACCCCAACCCCAAAACCCTGGCACTGGAAGCCATGAGTTTGTGTCTTACGTGCCATCCATCATCTTCGGCAGAGTTTCATCCACAGGCTCATGGGTCTTTTTCAACCTTCCTACCGCGATCACTCTATCAAGGTCAACCAAGTCCCCTGCTTCATCTTCTCTTTCACTTTCTATCGGGTTCGATTTTCTTTCCCAAACCACTTTACTGTTGTTGACCCGACCTTGAGTTTTTTCTCCCATATGATGAATTGCTTCTTTCCTTTCTAACTTCTTATCCTTGCTGTTCAGATCTTCCTTCTAGTTTGTCATATTCACAATTTCCTAATATTGACACGTTTGATGTCTCCAACTCTCGCATAATATGTTAGGACAAGTGCATTCTTTTGGTATGTTTTATTTGGAAACCAGTTCCTGAGATCATGCAATATCATCGTGTCTTAAACGTCTTAGTTATCTTATAAAGTGGTAATGTACCATTTATGCTTATCTTCTTCTGATACCTTAACTATTTCCCTCAATATTCTTCCTGGTTCAGCTGCATTACAAAATTTGAATGACTATGTTGTTTCATCTGATTGCTTATATGCAGGAAGATGTCAAGGATTGGACAATAGATGTTATAACTGACGCACTTACACGAGCTGAAGAATGTGCTAAACGAGGATCGAACTAAGCTTTTAAGTCGATAATAGTGGTAAGCTAGTTTAACAACAACTGCTTCTTATGTACCAGAAAGGCTCTACAACCTCAGTTGCCCATTACAACATACAATCCTTCTACTATCAGAAGTGGAGAAATGCTGCCTTTACAATGAATTAAAGTGTGTGTGTATATACATATATATATACTTTAATTCACAAAGATAATATTTTCATTGAAATTAGAGACTGTATGGGATGAATTTTTCAATAAAAAAAGAGAGATTTTTTATGGTAACTTTCTTCTTTAAAATGTGCTTGATAAACTCTTGTGTTATCGTTATCTCGATTTGTGCTTCAGCACGTGAGTCTTTAATTTGTACATATGATCAATAGTTTGAAAAATAAGCAAGTCTTGAAAACTAACGTCTTTCAATTTTTTGAGTATTTGTCTTCACCTAATTAATTGAGTAATAATTTAGGCATTTTAGACTTCTAAATTAAGATAAACTAAAAATTAATGAGAGTTTCTTTCTTTTAAAAAGAAAAAGAAAAAAAATCAGTGTTTTTGGCCAAAAGAGATGTCACATAGCTTGTATATTGAGATAGTTCAATTGATTAATAGATTCAAAAATTATATTATAAGAAAAATATACTTCGCAGAAGTAGATGATAAACATTTTTTTTTATTAAAATGACTTTAATATCCTTAAAGTATTTTTACACAAAAAAAAAGGATTAATAAGTAGTAAAAAAGTAGAGATAATTAAAGATTACTATGTCATAAGAAAAGTATTTCAAAGATTATAAAAATATTAAGGACATAATTATAAAAAGTTTGGTTAAATTGAAAATATTTTTATAAGTTGTAATTCATAAATTGGGGTCAATTTATGGCTTTCGACTAATTTTGACTTATAAACATTTGATTAATAAAAAAAAAATACTTTGATGAACTTATAAGTTTAGTCAATCACTTTTTTATTACATGACCAATCAAATATTGCATTGATGCAACCAACCAAACACTAAAATTATTTATGCTAATTATTATGTTAGAATAATTATGCCAATACAATCCATCAATCGACCCCTTCATGTAGTGCCACATTGTAATAGAGTGCAATTACATAATTTTAAATTATTTGTCTGATCAGATAATTGATTGGTCAATGCAAGATTGAACCTAATAAAGGTAGAACAATTACATCATGTAATATTGGTAAATAGCCATTTTTTATACTTGCTATTAAATATTAATCACTATTTTAAAACTTGTTAGTAGTAACATTTAGCCACTCTTTTGACATGAAAGTTTTTTTGAACAAAATATCCTCAATCAACCAATGCTAATTTTTGAAGTTTTGACATGTGGAACTCTAGCACACCACACTATGCTAAAGTCAAAATTTCTAAATTGCAACTCTGATAAACTTTATCATTTTGTGTTCCACTTCGATAAGCTTCATTTCTCTGACCCTATATTTTATATATTTTTGTATATGTTTCATTGGATAGATTTGTTTTATATAAGTAGAAACAATAGTGGAGTTCCTTCGTGAACTATTATCGAAAAAATGGCTATAAGTGTTTGTAAAGTATCATTTTTAGTCACTCTAAAAAAATTTCATATAAAATTTAAATTCTAAAAAGAAAATAAAATAAAAGATAAAAAGATTTTTTTTAGTAGATGAATATAAAAATGTTGTGACCAATTATATATCATATGATGTGATATTAATTTTTCTAACGTGGATATGATGTGTAATTCATGTCAGAGCATGTGAGAATCACACAATATTAGAAATGCTTAAAATTCTTATTTTAAATGAATTCAAATATCTAATTGAAACTTTGCGGAGTAAAAAAATTCAGTTGATCAATCATTTAAAATAGATGAGGTAAATTAATGAGCTCATATATAATAGGGAAAAGGGTCAAAAATACCCTTAAACTTTAGTTTATTAGTTGACTATACCCCTGCCGTTAAAACGAAGTTAGTTTTGCCCCTGCCGTTACTAATTTCACCATATATACCCCTCATTTGACGGAAAGCCCCAAATGAATTCAAATCGACCCAAATTTTAAAAAAAAAACCCATTTCCCATTTTAAACCCAATGCCCCGACCCATCTATCTTTTAACCCGTATAAACCATTCAATTACTGTTGTATGCATCTGCTTTGCAGCTTTGCTTGTTTGTTTCATTGTTGGACCGCATTTCCAGATTAAAAGACCAAAATGAATTATAGTATAATACTTAAGCTTCACACTCCAAAAATAAGTTACTAAATGAGAATTGGTAAATGGAAATGGGTAAAAGGGAATGGGTTCTATCTCCGCTCTCGGGAAAAATCCGCCTCCGCCGTGAACCACCGTACAAACTCTCCCAAATCACCGGGAAATCCAAAGCCATCGATCACCAAAACAATCACAAAAGATGCAAGAAAATCACATGAGTCATCACTGAAACTGACGAAATCGCACTCCTCAAAACCCTTTCACAATCCCCAAACAACAACGACCTCCGTACCGGAAACTTCACCTATGCGCAGATCACGTATAAACTGAAGAAACTGAAAGAGAAGTACCACAAGTTCGCTAGATCCAAATCCCAAATCAAAACTCCACACGACCGCGAGATTTAAGAAAATTGGGCGAAAGATTTGGGGTCGAAATGCAGCTCTAAGGGAAAGGAATTATTAGTAGTAGAAGAAGAAGATCATGATGAAGATGATATGAATTTGGAGGATTTTTCATTTTTGGTGATGAAATGACGACGGATTTTCAGAGAAATGAGTATTGTATAGAAGGTTAAGGAGATTGGGGAAGAAGAAATTGATGGAGATGAATGAGAAATGGATGGATAAATGGGAACGGGTTATACGAGTTAAAAGATAGAGGGGTCGGGGCATTAGATTTAAAATGGGAAATGGGTCTTTTTTTTGAAATTCGGGTTAATTTGAATTAATTTGGAGCTTTCCGTCAAATGAGGGATATATATGGTGAAATTAGTAACAGCAGGGAAAAAACTAACTTCGTTTTAACGGCAGGGGTATAGTCAACTAATAAACTAAAGTTGAGGGGTATTTTTGACCTTTTTTCCTATATAATATATTAATAAACTCTACGGAAGAGTTCAGAACCAAATATAGAAGTCACCCATATCATTCCACTTGTTTTTTTTAAAACGTATGTATTCAATAATACTACTATTACTAGTACTACTTATAAATATGAGTAGTATTTAATATTTGGCAATACACATACTTTTCACACTTTAAAATTTATCCAAAGGTCTTTTTTTTTATAATTAACTTTCATATAACCAATTACTATGGTAGTAAAGCGATAAGTATTCCTTCTATTTTTAATCAAGAGGTCTCAAAATCGAGTTCTTTTAGGTAAGAAACCATTTTTATTAGAAAATGTTTTATCTCTAATTTAAAAAGCGAATCTAAATTTAGTCGGACTGCGATTTGACTATTGGTTGGGTTTCAAATACGCCCATTTTACTGGTAAGCAGATGAGAGATTCGGAGTAGTTGAGTACCATACTCTCTCCTTATGTAGCTAAGTTTACTCACACTTCCAGCCTCTACAGTCTACACAACCGTTGAGCAAATATCCTTTTCCACTCTTCTTTAGCTCTCCTCTCTCTCTCTCTCTCTTTCTGTTCCCTGTTTCTTTTTCTGCTGATGGAAGAACTCTACTGTCATCTCAGTTAACGACCAAGACTTCATTTTTATTAACTTTCTGTATTCGGGTGGCAAGCTATTCTGGATCTGTTCTTGACCCTTTTTGTTTAAGCTGATTTTAGTGGCTAGAAGGTATATATTCGAGGTAAACAAATCTGGGTCGACGTGTTCTTGAAGTTTCATCTCATGGTTTGACTGCTTTTTTTTTTGCTCCAGTAAGTCATTTGGTGAGTACCCATATATCAGTTTCTTGGTATTTCCCACTGTGTCTTTTGGATTTTATAAGAGTTGTTGAATTTGATGGTGATTTCTGTTCTAATCTTTTGGATCTAATTTCTCTTTTGTTAGTTTGGATTTGCATGTTTGTGTTGATGTTCAATGAGATCTCCTTTGTGACTGTAAAGTGATTCACTTAACTCAAATCTTTCTAAAAGAGTGTAAAGGGTGTCTTGCTTTCTTGATTTTGCTTCCAATGGGGATGTAGGGTACTGTTACTTGTTGATTAGCAGTATATGTCTTTCAGTGAGTCTTCAGTTTACAAATGGAGGATATGTTTACCAGATGTAGAAATTGAGGCTTCTGTGGCTTTGTTTGCAATAGTTTAGATTTTGATTCAGACTCTTGAATTAGTAGGACTGACGACCTTCGTTCCCTTGCTCTCTCTCAGATCTTCGCAGGATGATAAAGAACCCCTTTTGAATTGTTTTTATATCTTTTTGTGCTTAGGAATGGGGATTTGATCTTCTCGTGTTCGTGGTTGTATGAACAAGATTGATGTTAAAGGTTGCGCTTTTGGGTTTTGAATTGGGTACTATTATATTTGACTTTGTTATCTTACAGTCTTACAATTGCAGATTCCAGTAGAATATTGAAAATCAACACAACATGTGAGTGTTCCCATTTGGGACTTCCTTTTGGACATGAATTTGTACCTCTTATCCCCAATCAACCTGTCTGTAAGCGGTTTTGGCTTGTTACTACAAAAATGCTTGAAAGAGAAGTTGCTGCAACCGTGCAAGCAAATTCATGCATTAATGTTAACATCACACACTGACATGAATGCTTTGTCGTTGAATTCAAAGCTCATTGGTGCCTATGCAAGTTGTGGGGATCTAGGTTCTGCTGAGCTTGTGTTCCAAAGAACAACAAACCTGAATATTTTTGCGTTCAATTGGATGATTTCAGCTTTAGCATTCCATGGCTACCCTGAGAAATCCATTGAATACTTCTCTCTTCTTCAACAATCAAGAACTATTCCAAACAAGTACACATTTGCTGTTGTGTTAAAAGCGTGTGTTGGTCTAATGGATCTGAACAAAGGAAAGGAAGTGCAAAGTATGATATATAGAATGGGATTTGAGTCAGAGCTATCGGTTGCCAATGCCTTGATTGATATGTATGGTAAATGTGGCAATACGGAATATGCTCGTTTAGTTTTTAATGTAATGGTCGAGAGAGATATTGTATCCTGGACATCAATGATATATTCATATGCTAACGTGGGGAAAATTGAAGAATCCTTTATTTTGTTTGAAAAAATGAGGTTAGAAGGCATAAAGCCTAATGATTTTACATGGAATGTAATGATCGCTGGATATGCTAGGAGAGGAGACTGTGACACAGCTTTTATGTTACTCTCTAAAATGAGTGAAGAGGGGTTGACTCCAGATTTGGTTACCTGGAATGCAATGGTTTCAGGGTATGTTCAGAGCCACAGATCAACTGAAGCTCTAGCATTATTGCAGGATATGTTGGATGCTGGAGTGAAGCCTAATGAAGTCACGCTCACTGGGCTTCTTCCCGTCTGTGGGTTGATTGACTCTGCGTATACAGGGAAAGAAATTCATGGCTTAGCATATAGATTAGAGCTTTTTGCTAATGTCTTTGTTGCTAGTGCTCTCATTGACATGTACAGTAGATGTGGGAGTGTAGAAGATGCTTGGAATGTTTTCAGTTCTGTTCCTTTCAAGAATGTTGCATCATGGAATGCTATGATAGGTTGTTATGGGAAGCATGGCAGAGTAGAAAATGCAATCAAACTTTTTGAGAAGATGCAGTATGAAGGAGTGCTGCCAAATGAAGTAACCTTAACTTCTCTTCTTTCTGCATGTAGTCATGGTGGTTTAGTTGAGAAGGGTTTGAAGATCTTTTGGTCCATGGAGGAGTCTTATGGCATTAGAGCAAGGAAAGAGCATTATGCTTGTGTTATTGATCTTTTGTGTCGTGTCGGGAGGCTGGAGGAGGCTTACGATATAGTCAAAGATATGGCAATAGAAGTTACAGATTCAATTATTGGTGCTTTCTTCAGTGGCTGTAAGGTCTATGCAAGGAGAGATCTTGCTGAAAAGATGGCTAAGGATATATTGCAGATGGATCTGAAGAAGCCTGAAGGTCTTGTAGCCCTTTCAAACATTTATGCTGCTGAGGGAGAGTGGGAGAATGTTGAGAATGTGAGGAACATGATGAAGCACAAGGGATTCAATAAGATGCCTGGTTCCAGTTGGTTGTAGAGGATAGGAATAGCATGATACACAGAAATAGATCTAGGAATGTGAAGTAACATTGGCTTTTAAACTATTAGATAATGGTAAGAACGTATAAGATATACTTTCTTTGCTTTTTGCAATAGTGTTGAAAATGATTAATCAAGGTCTCACTTCCTTTTCAAAAGAACCTATGTTTTGGGAATGAGAAATGTCGTTTACATGATATAAATATACTTCCGCACTTACCTAAATGATCTGAGTTCTCTGCGTTGTGCCTTTACCCTTCACAAGTTGGAAATCTTGCTTATCTTGATGGTAGTTTCAGCTGCATTGAGTGCAAATCTGAGAATTCTTCATCCATGCCCAAATAAAATAGAGAACCTTTGTTTTTAAAAACAAGTGGATTGGGGCAGTCGTACTTGAATTTCTTCCTTATTTTGTGCTCCTTGGCTCATATTGCCTGAAAAAAGAAGAAATTCTTTGAAAAGTGTACTCTTTCACTTTGAAGTGACCTTTTAGTTTGGTCACCTTAAGTTATGATATTACACTATGAAGTCCAATTTTCGGGATTGAGTTTAGTTTGACCGATTGACTCTGTGAAGTCCACAACTCAATAAGTTAGTATTTTACTGGTTGTTAGGTTTGGTTGTTTCTTTGTTTCATTTTTCTCTCTTTCTTTTCTTGGATGCAATCTTGTCCTCAGAACTAGCTGTACATGTTGTTGTAGTAGTTGTGGAATAAGCTTATACTGTTGAAGTATGTCTCATCTATAAGCTAAAAGCTAAGTTGTTAGAGAAGGCATACTTTTAATTATTTTATTATATCATATCTCAATACGCCCCCTTACGTGCAGGCCTGATTATTTTTCTTGTTCTTGGGCTAAATACGTGAAAATTCCTTACACTATGTTGAAATGTGTGACTATCTCACTGTTAGACTGAACACATTTTTAATTATTTGATCATATTATATCTCAATAAATACACTGAGCAGTTTATTTCAGTGTGTTACTAATTTCGGTTGGAGCCACAAACTGATTAGGACTCTTAAAAACTAATTGGTGTTCTAAATACTTTTGTTGCAAAGTCCAATTCAACTGTCTAACCTTTTATTGTTTTCTCTCAACCTTGTCGTAGTATCTGTTTTGGGAACTGGATTATTCATATGTTTTTCACCCTTGACCAGCGAGTCTTGTTACCCCAGTCCCCAAGAGGTTCGACTTTTTTACACTGATAAAAAAAATAATGTCAAACAACTTTCTTGTCTTCTCTTTCCAAGATAATGCTATGCTGGAATGGACACAAGGATTGTTATAATAGTAGTTTTGGTTTAACTGTGTTGTTTCCTAGAAAGGATGTGGGAGACTGAAGAGAATTTGATTGGATTACTTTCTCTAGGTGTGTATTAATACTTACAAACAGTTACATTAAAATACTTGCATCCAGTTGCTTAGTACAAGTTAAATGAAAGTAAAGCTATTGTACTTCCTCCTCTCTGTAATGAAAAATCTGAATTGGAGGACTTGGATTCCTCTGTCACTTCCTTAAAAATGAGGGTTACAATCTGTACATTCCCCTTTTACTTCCACTCGTGCACCCATTCCTCCTTTCACCCCCATCAAACATTCCTCCACTTGCCTTGTGAACCTGTCCGTGTGTAGATTAAATGTGTTTAACATGGAATGTAAAGTAGCACTAAGTTGATTTCTACACAATGTTATGACCTGTAATATTGGTTATCATAGTTTCTTAAATTTATGCACAAGTAAGGGCCTTGCATATTTGCATTTGCCTACTTTTAAAGCCTTCTGATGATATGATTCTACTGTTGTTTTTATATTCACCTACTTGAGAGTAACTATAGCTGATCTTTTACATAGGGAATTCAGCTATTTTTTCTGAGTAATACTGGTGGAGGCTGCAGGATAGCTGAAATATACTGACTGAAGCTAGACATAGTTGATAGTGCTAAAGAAAAAATACTCTACTTTTCACGGCCTGTGCCTGCAAAAGGATTCTGCTGAAATTACATATCTGCATGCATCTTTATCTGGATTAGGTTTCGACATATCAAATCCTGTTTTTCTTTGTTCCAAATATGGGTTTTGGTAGGTGTGAATTAGTAAAAAAAGAGTGGACAGTTTGTTTCTATAGTAAAATGAGTAGGAACAGGAGGTAATTCTAACTTACCAATCATATATCAACTTCAAACTTTAGCTCATATCAATCAGAGTTACCTGGTAATGGAGGTCTTGACTTCCTTGCATTGTCACATAATTTATGTTCTCTGGGTAGTACATCTTGTTACTTAGACAATTAATGTACGTTTTCTAGCTATGAAAAGAAAAACCATGTGAACCTTTTCTTTGTATCACAGTGGTACCTTTGTGTCTTCTCTGTGGACAGCCAGTTCTCACCTCCCATTCCCATGCTTGTAATCCCCTGCAAATACTTAAAAAGGATAAAAGAGAGATTGTATGATTGTTGATGTGCCCATGATTATTAAGTGTTGTGTGCACTTTTCTATATATGACCTGAACATCCGTCTGTGTAATTGTCTTTTTGAATCATTCCATTGGAAAACATAGTTGATTCATGTCTCCTGATGTTTTATTTAGCAGGTGTTTCTGCTGCTATTTTGCTAAACTCTGGGGTTTTCAAGGCAATGGGTCGAGGTAGAGGAAAGGGTAAGAAATTGACTGTACTTGACCCTGATGATCCAGGAAGTGATGAGGAAGAAAAGATCCCCACACAGAAGAGGAGAGGAAGGCCACAAAAATCACTCAAAGATGACATTGATGAAGAAGCAGTTGAGATGATTGAAGAGGAAGATTCTGAGAGTGAAAAACTTGGAATTCAAAACTTGGAGATAAAAGGTTCTGCAACAGAAAATGGGAAGAAGAGGAGACGGAATACTCGGGTGAAAGAGAAGCATGATTCAGTAAAAGAGGAAAATGGTAATGGAACAAGATCAAGCACTGATGAACCTGCTAGGTCCAATAATGTTTTCCGTCATAGGCGGAAAAACAAGCCTTGCCGTGCTGCAGAAGCTGGTGTTAAGTGCAACTGACGTTTTGGTTCTGCCTATGTGGACTTTGTTCCTGTTACACTGTAAATCGTGCACCTTAATTTCTGTCTTTATGCTCATTTTGGTACTTGCATACATTGGCCTTTTCTTAATCTTTTTGGGAAGGTCCTGAGCTGGTCATACCTCTTGTTATCTTTCAATACTAGTAATTTTGTAATCTTTGACCATTTCTTCTTGAGATCCTCCAAGCTGAAACTTATGATGATTGCTTTGTTCATGTGTAGATCAAATTTCATTTCATATGCAAACTGTTATTCTCTGACTACTCCTATGTTGCTTTTGATTGTTCTTGTCTAGCGACAGGTGAATTTAATCATAGCCCTTGCCCCGAAAGAAAATGAATTTTGCTCCTTTGGGCACTAGGCACTCCCGTGGTTCGTGAGAAGAAAAAAGGATGTTGCATCTGTTCATGATTGACGGATGTCTTGGCATTGCTTTGTTTTCTCTCCATTCCTATCAGCAAGTTCCGACCCAGAATCAAATCCTCCCGATATATCAACCAAGTCTACTGTAAGCCAAAAGGTCCTTCAATGGTTAGGGAAAGCTTTCATATCAATGCCTTTGTTCGTACATTCTTAACTTGATTGGGACTGTAATCTTGAATTAGTGAGGAGACTTCAATTTTATATGACTCATACATGTTGAATTTCCTTCTTTTTTCTTCTTCACGTGTTTACTTTTTTGTATTTTGGCTTCCTTTAGCAAAACCTCATAGAGCACGAATATGAGGCCTAAGAATAACAAGTTAATTGATTTAATACTTCTTCTTGTCTCTGCCATCTGGACATAAGTTTTCCTTTTTATTTATTATTTTATGTTTATGAAGATTGCAGTAGAATGAATTGAAGATAAAATAAACTTGTGAACCATTAATTATCGCAAGAAATAATGTGCATCGTGTTTTCTCCAACGGTAAAAAAGACTAACAAGAAAAAGATAATATAAAAATGCCTATTGCCTGTGTTTTATTCACTGTAATAAAAACAAAAACTACATGGCAAGCTCAAGTTCAATAACAACAACATACCCAATGTAAATTCTAAATCGACACTCAACTTTACATCGGAAAAAGAGATTACATTCATTTTTTCGGCATATCCCTCCATTTCTCTGCTGATCTTCTCCTCTTCATAAATTGCACACTTTTAAAATAAAAATTCTCACACATAAAAATTAACACAAATACAAGTTTGCACCCATAGCCGGAGCTCCTCCAACAACGAAAAAGAGTAAAAGAAAATACAGGTCCTATTTCGTCTTTTTTTCTTTAAAAAGAAGTTTTGGCAAAAATAGAATTTTCACAAAGTAAAATTTGTAACTGAAAATTCGTGACAAGCTCACAGGCCGCTGGTATTAGGGTTTCTGTGATTGGATTGTTCAACAGTTGTGTCCTGACTTATTCACTATTTTCCTACTTCATTGATTTTTTTGATTGGGTCTTAATAAAGTATCGTCCAAACTCGAGAAGAAAGCTTAAATTTTAGTCATATCGTTATGCTTAGTTTTGGTACAGCTTGTTTAATTTTAGTCGTAATATGTTTAAAAACATTTTGATACATTTCACATATCTATAATATAAAACCGTAAGAATAAAGATTCAAGGAATCTTCTTTACTTTCTTGAGTGGGGAAGGGCGGCCAATGTCGCCCAGCCAATGCGCACAGGCCACGTCCAATGCACAATGTGCAGGCCTGGCCTTGGCTGATGCTGCCTACCATTGGCCGACGTCGGTCGGCCGATGCGCACAGGCCATTACACCTTCAACAACCCGTTTCTTAAACGGGACATCATTGAAAATAGTAACTTTTAGAAAATTTCAAGAGGTTATTAAAACACCAATTCTCCCTCTTTTCCATTTAAACATACTTGATCCTCTTAGTGCGCCAACTAAAAGTAAAAAATTCTTGGAAATTGAAATAAATTACTAGTATTATACAATTTGAGCAGAAAATGGAATCGCGTTACAAGTATATTCTTTGGCCAAAAAGATTCACCTACATAGATCACACCAACTAATTAACTTGCAATTCCATCAAACACCTAATATCAGTGATGATAAAACAGCAACGATGCTAATTTGCCCCAGATTGTATTTGGGATTTTAAAAGGTAAAAAGTACTTGCAAAAACAAATCAACGCAATTTAAATACATGTTTTTAAATGATAATATAAAGAACATAAGCTGAATTACAGCTACATCATCAATATTTTCAACACAAATTAAGATATGAATTACAGCCATTTACAATTGAGTATGTACACAGATTAAGCCTTTAACCTGAGAGATTATAAACAAATTAGATCTTGATTACCAAAACAAAACATTTTAAGTGACGGAGTAAAGATGAAAGAAAATACAAAAAGAAAGTAAGTACTATAGGACTGTTGTTCCTGCACAAACCAGTAAGCTGTAGTCACCCCTCCACTACCACTTTTAATAAGATGAGATGCAAGCACCCTAAGCTATGTATGGTCAAAACGAGACATGCAGATCCTTTCAAAACTAAGCCTAATTGGATTGCTTTTCATTTTTTACTTATAAGCCAAAAGTCATAAGTAAGAAATTCTAACTTGTGGCTTCTCATATATTTTTAGCATTTTAGCTTAAACCAAGTACTTATAAGCTATGTTGCTTGGACTCTCCAAAATTCTTGCCGCACCTGTTGTCAGATTCTACAAAATGCACTACTTTTGGAGTATCTAACACGTACATGTAGACATTTTTGAAGAGTCCGTGCAACATAGCTTATAAGCACTTCTTAAATTTACTCAAGAAGTACTTGAGAGCTAGCTCATCAAATTCTTTCAGGGATCTGGCTCAGCACACATTTCTGATAAACTCAAGTGGCACAAGGGAAAATAACTTAAAATATCCACAAATATGACTGAGCACGACCAAGCTAAGCCAACTAAACCACACAAAGTGATAACTAGACACCAGCAGACACCATAGATCTCTTAAAAGTAAAAAGCTCGTGAACTTATCATAGAGTGATACCTGAGAAGTAGAGTACTTACTAAGCATAGAACAATACGAGCCTGCATCATATGTATCTATGAAACCAAACATACAAAACACACAAAAATACTCCGAAAGAAGGTTCTAGCTAATCCATAGTTCATAAACAGAAAATGTCTAAACTAAGACAAAGCACAAGCTATATCATATCTATCTAGATATGGTTCTCTGGTCGCACAGTCATAATAAGAAGTAGCAAACTAGGGCTCTCCAAATCTTCTAGGTGGTGTCTCCTTGCTAGTGATCCAAGATATCTACTCGACCCTTGCCTGAGGATGCAGTAACCAAGATACCTGAATGCAACTCCTATAAAGCTTAGGAAAATCTACCTGGAGTAAGGATGGTAACGGCCACTGCCACTATACCCTCCCCTACTTCCATATAAACCTCCTGATCCACCATAACCAGCACCAGTGCCAGATTCGTAAGCAGCACCAGGGCCAGATTCATAACCAGCACCAGGGCCAGCTCCCCCATAGCCACCATAACCACCTCCACGGCCATATGCTCCTAGCCCACTGCTACTGTATCCCCCACCATAACCACCAGCATACGAGCCAAAACGACTGGAATAACCAAGTGAGGGGTCTCCACGGTAACCACCAAATTCACTACTGCCAAAGTCTCCATATCTACCACCATATCCATAGTCACCATACCTAGATCCAAATGACCTATAAGAAGCAGGGCCAAAACCTCCACTGTCATAACCGCTATATGAATCGGCAAATCCTCCATAACTATCACCATATCCACGCCCCCTAGAATTACTACCATATGCAGGAGCAGAAGCTGGGTTTGAGGGTTTCTTTGGTTCTGCCTTCTTGATCTCAACCTACAACAAAGAAGCAAGTTAACCTAGAAGTTCCACCTGCATAATAGCCTGACAGCTGAGCACTAAAAGATGCATACTCAATGGAGAAACCTACAAACCTATACTCCTTGCATTACATTAAACTACCACATATGCAGCAGCTCCTTATGGCATATAGGTATATGTTAAAAGGAGAAAATTAGGCTGGGGTATGCTATGAAAGCACAATCCTGAGGATCCACTATGTACGCACGACAGTCATGTCCCAGAACATTTGAGATCATGAAGAAATATCCTACAAAACTTACCTGAGTACCCATCATGTCCATCCTATTTCCCTCAGCCAGCAAATTATCAACTACTTCTTCATTGTCAAACACAATAAATCCAAAGCCTCTAGAACGCTTGGACACGTGATCTCGTATGATCTCATACTCTGTTACTTTCCCAAACTTAGAGAAAAAGTTCTTGAATTCATCTGACAATTAATGTACAAGAGACAACAGTTTAAATACTTCAAGCTTAAAGAATACTACTGCAACTGTCAGACAACAGAACTAGTTAGTATAGAACAAAATGGCACAATGTTACCTTCGGTCATGGTAGTTGGAATGCCACCAACAAAAATCTTCCTTGTTTTAAAATCCTTTGAATCAGCAGATCCTTTTGGGATGGTTCTTTTAATCTCAACCTGGAAAAAGAGAACACCACAATTGGCAAGCCACAATCTTTCAAGGACTTATAATAAGATGATTTTCAGCTGAAGCTAAAGAAAACATGTAATACTCAAAACTCTAATAAATAAATGAGACCCACCAACCAAGCTCACAGTCTCACAAGTATATGACTAACTGTGCATATTGCAAGTAATCAATAATGTTTCAATTCAATTCAAATAAATTAACCTGGAAAAATCAATACCACAATTTGCAGGTTCTTATAATAAATATGATTTTTAGCTAAAAGCTTAGAAAATACTCTGATAAATAAATGAAACCCGTCAACCAAGCTCACGAACTCACAACTCACAAGCATAGGAAGTAGTCAACAAAATTCACCATAGTTCTCTAATATTTCAACTCAAATTCGACTACAATTGAACATCAAGGATCTACATAAAGCCATATAAAACTGAAGCTAAACTACTCACTTGTTTGTCATTGATAATATGGTTTTCAGCTATAACAGTGTCTACAACTGTTGGATCCGCAAAAGTGATGAACCCAAAACCTCTGGGTCTACCTGTTTGCCTATCTTTCATAATCACCGAGTCTATTATCTCCCCATACTTCTCAAAGTACTTCACAAATTGTTCTACGCAATTTTCATTAACACCCTCGTCAGCAAATCAAAACCCCACTAGCAAGAAACAGTTAATACATCAAAACAAGTGTTCAAAAACACTAACCTCGCGTCGTCTCTTTCGCTAGACCTCCAATAAAGATTTTTCTGTTCAAGAAAAAACAAAACAACAAAAATCCCTAATCAATACACATCAAACTTCGTATGTAAAACAATAATTTGGGTAATTCACCTACATCTTTTCCTAAAGAGTTCATTATTTATCCAACAAAAAGAGAGAAAAAAAACGAACCCAGGACTAGCGCCATCGCCGAAATCGTTCTTCCTGGAACCCATGGCTAAGATTGGGTATTGCGGATTGGTCAGATCTGAGAGAGTAAACGGAAAGCTAGGGTTCGTGGCTGTGTTTTAATATCAGTTGGAACAACAATTGAAGATTGGTGCTTTATGGTGCTTTATATACAAAGGCTTGGGAGCTTCTAGAAACTTTCTTGCTTTCAATTTTGTTTTGGTTTTCGACAAGTTGTCGGATTAATTTGAATTCATATCAGGCCTATTGAGGCTATCCCTTTGATTAGAGCTTTCAAAAAGGGCTGGTCCAAGTCTCACGGGCCAAGGAATTTAAAGGGCTAGGGCGGATCAGTCCTTCATTTGAAGGGCCTGGAAATATTCAACTCAATCTAATCATAGAAGGGCCGAGGGTTGGGGCGGGTTAGCCATTTTTATTTTATTTTTCTTTTTAAACTTATAATTCCATAACATCAAGTAAAATAAGAAGATTTTTAAATTAAATATGACAAACAATGGTGTTGTTTCAATAACACTAGCAAAAGATCTAGTGTAATTAACATGTATCTCGTACACCAAATACGCGAGCGAGATAAGAGAATGACAAGCAAGATGGGAGGAAGGCGAAGGAGCGATATTTGTTTATGTATCTCAAATGCATGTGAATCTACTTGAATAGAGTTATCTAGAACAAATTAATCTAATTTTGAGTCTATATATTCCGAGATACATGTATCTGGACATACCAAAATCTAGTAAGATTCATAATATTACAACATAGTGTGTACTTAGGGGTCGTTTGATTACTGTATAAGATACATCTTATTCGTGTATAAAAAGTTACATTAGCTTTACTATGTTTGAGAGAAGTTTTGTAATTTGTATTAGGTATAAAAGTCAACATAACGTATACCATGTTTGGTTGGTAAGAATTTAAATGTTGTATAAAAGTTATTCATGTATTAATTTATACTGTGTTTGGTTGCATTTTTTGTAGTCCTACATAATTAACACCAACATAACTTATGAGGGAATCTATGTATAAAGTTATGCAGGGTAGATGGGTATTAGTTATACATGTATTAAAATGATAAATTACATGTTTACCCTATTAATTTTAATCTTTTTTAATTGGAAACTTTATTGTTTTCCTATCTACGTTTGTTATTTTTATTTCTTTTAATATATAGACCATTTTCATTTCTTTTTATATAGGGAAAAAGGTCTAAAATATATTCGAACTTTGATCGAAATTGCTGTAACAATACCGAACTTTGGAAAGGACCTTTTACCCCATGCACTATTTAATAGTGTATTTTAAAGGTATATATGAGAAATGACCAGGAGGTCTACTATAAATGCAGAAAATATAAGCAACCCTTTCCAAACTTAAAACCCTCATTCTCATCTCTCAACCGAATTAGGCGATTCGAAGTGCGGGAGCTTCATATTTTCGGTGGCTTCGTTGTAGAGTGTTCGAAAGTTGTTGGGTGCACGTAGTTTGAGGTAATTTCGCGATAAACCTGACTGTTGTACCCTTTTTTGAGCTTTTATTTTTGGCATTCTTGTTTTGGTCATATCTCAGTCATTTTAGCTCGGTTTTGGATGATTCGAAGTCCCACATGTTGGGAATTGTCGTTGTCGTAGAGTGTTCAAGGAGTGCTGGGCACTTTTTGATTCTCGTTAATTCCGAGTTTAGACTGTTGTTGTTTTCTTTTAAGTTAATTAAAGTGTGATTTTCTTGCTTGTTGATTTTTGTTGTGTTTTGAGCCTCAAATTGTGTTCCATTTTGAAACACAAGTTCGGGGTACTGTTTTGGGTCTCTTGACGGAGTCAAATTAGAACAGTTCGGTGCGGGTTCCACGATTTTCGTTGTGACTCCAAAATTTACTCGTCTTTGTTTGTTGTGATTTTGGTGTCTAAACGACCGTACTAACGTTGTGATCCTATATTCGATAGAGTGGCAACGTTCAAGGGTCGTTCGGGAAGGAAAAGCTCCGGCAAAGTAATTTGGAGCGCGCGCGGTCGGTCTTAAGGTAGGCTACGGCTTCCTTTCTTTTAGATTGAGCTTAATTGTGCAAAAGTATGTCGATTGGAGTGAATGGGGGTGGGTACCAATTTTCTACTTTACTTTAATTAGATACCTTATGTTAGGATCGATTGGTCATATTTCGGGTGTAGTATCATGTTAACCGGTTTAGTAGAGTTGCATGTTTATGTGCTAAATGTTATTGTATGCTTCTATGCTATGTGTTGTATGCCTTGTTTATCCTTAACCGTAAGCATGATATCCTTAGTCTAGGTTAGGCTAGCATTGCCTTAGACTTATGACCCGTGTGGGCTGGATAGCCTTGAATTTCTGCCGACGTCGTTCGGATGACTTAGCTCCTTGTAGACTGGAGTAGCAGACTTGAGTCTGATAGTTTGAGCCTTAGATTAGGCGTTATCGTTGCTTGTTACACTTCTGTATCTTCTCCCTCTAGTTCCGACGCGTTCTCGAAGGTTTGGTGCATCACTAAAGGTGTGGGATTGAGATAGTATAGGCTTGGAGCCTTTTTTGTGATTTCTTAGAGTGGACTGCGCTCCATGGTGGCTGTTGTTGGATTGGATCCTATTAGAGATACCATCACCCCAGGGTCGTTCTTTCTAGCTGGGCTGAGAGAGTATCGCTGGCTGGGTAGACTCGGTGATATCGGCGATCGCCCCCTGGCCTCTCTTTCTAGCTGGGTTGGGAGTGTGCTGCTGGCTGGGTGTCCCCGAGTCGCTCTTTCTAGCTGAGTTGGAAGCTGACTGCATGGTAGGACGACTCGTGATATCTACCTCACTCACGGGTCCCTCTTTCTAGCTGGGCTGGGAGTGGACTGTTTGGTTGGGTGCCCCCTTGGGTCACTTTTTCTAGCTGGGCTAAGAGTGCACTGCTGGCTGGGTGGAATTTGATGGATTATCTTGGTTACTTGGGGCTGGGAGCCTGGTTTTCTTCTTTCTCATTAGACTTAGTTATTCTGTGTACCTGTCGGGCTTATGGGGGGTCCGTTTCAGGGTTTTTATTTAAAATTGCGCACGAGTGTACCTTCTGGGCTTATGGGGGGTCCAGTTAGGTTTAGTTTAGTTGTACTTAGTTTATTCCTGGTATGCTCGTGTGCTCTCTTTTCATATCCGTTTTGACCTTTCTGTGTCTAGATTCTATCATTTCTTATTGTTTTTACCCTTTTTGCTCAGCAGGCCTGTGGTGCCTACTGAGTACATGTTGTTTTGGTACTCATGCTACACTCTGCATCTACTTCGTGATGCAGGTCCAGCCTTCTTTTGCATCTGTGATTCGAAGACGAAGGCGAGCACTTGGCGTTTTGGGTTTGTCTTGTCTCCTTCTTTTGTTTTAGCTAGTCTTGTTGCCTTTGAGACACGTTTTGTTGTGGTCCACTTTTGGGACTTGTACCCTTTATTAGATAGCTCTGTACTAGTGACTTCTAGGTTCTGGAGAGATTTCTGTATATATTTATTTTGGTTTGCTTCCGCCTTGTTGTCCTTGTTTAGATTATTGTTTTTGCTAGTTTCTGCTCTTTCACTCATTGCTTGATGTTCTGGGTTACGAGTTGGTTTACCTACTGGTAGGGCATAGTAGGTGCCATTATGACTCGAGAAATCGGGTCGTGACAATATGTGTCCATGTGGACATCATAAATATTGCATCATTATAAATAGTAATGTGTCCACGTGGGCACATATATACCTTTAAAATACACTATTAAATAGTGCAAGAGGGTAAAAGGTCCTCCATAAAGTTTGGTATCATAACAACAATTTCGGCCAAAGTTGGAGTATTTTCCAGACCCTTTTCCCTTTTATATACTTACAGTTTTTATTTATTTATGCAAATATAAATATTTTTTTAATATTAGAAATTTGATTGTATATTTTTTTACGGTACATATGCTAATCAAATATTAGCATTATATATTATTCAATATATTTTGCATTCTATTAGCATGTATTATTTTGTAAATAATATATATTAATAATTTACAACAAGTTTAATATTCAATAGTTAATAATTCATGTATTGTAATCTCTAAATAACTAAATAATACCTACATAACTAATATCTCCATAGCTAATACCCGCATAACTAAATCATGCATAACTAATACTTGCATAACTAAATCATGCATAACTAATACCTTAATAACTCTAACCAATAACCAAACAACCGTTTAAGTAATTAGATTATATATTAGTGAGATTATTGTAAGTTACCCTTAAATAAAAAGTTTTGTCCAATGGGCCGACCCCGACCTGGCCCCGATCAAGCCTCAAGGACAAAGGGCTTATATGGGTCGGACTTATAAGTCCTAGTTTTAAATGGGCTTGACAAATCCTATCTCAACCCTATCCCAATAACGGTTTGGATTGGGTCAGCCCCATGGGCTAAGTCCGTTTTGACGGCTCTACTTTTGATTAAGAATTTTTTCATATTTAGGGGTCGATATCAATTTAAATTTTGCCTGATTGGTTTGAAATCGAAATTTCTGATTAATGAACGAGAAGACACATTCACTGTGCTACATATTTTAGTGGTTTCATTTAATTTTTATTATAGTGTCAATGATTTTTTATTTATTTAAAAATGATTGAACTGAGAGTTTGAATTGGCTTTAAAAGTAGTTTTTTTAAGTCAAAAATAAAAAGTAGGGGAGATCTATTTTTAGTTTTTGACTTATTTTAAACGTCATTTTTACATTGACAAACACTTCATAATTTATTTTAAGTCATTTTTTTACTTATTTTAAGTTATTTTTTATGTTTACCAAACACTTTCAGAAATCAAAAACTGACTTAAAAGTAGGTTGGACCAACTTTTAAGACAATCCTAACACCTTCTAAATCGATTTTTATATTTTTAAAAATAAAATTGAAGGTTACAATATAAATTTAAATAATTAAGATGAACAATTTATTTTATAGAAATATCAAAAAATTCTTGAACCGAATATATATATATATATATATATATACTTTGGCCTTGAGGTGAATTTTATTTAAACGAAATTTAATATCAAATTCAACATTGACAACATAAATACTCAACACTGATTTAGTTTTTATGATTATCTAAACTTTACGTTTTAGCATAGCAGCAAAAGTCATGTTCAATTCATAGTGTTAGTTGTAGACTACTTGAAATCTCTATGCTGAATTACATGAAATAAAACACTTGCTTGATAGAATGGTGATCATATACAACTAGAACAAACTATCTTGTTATCAAAGGATGCTAAAATAGACAAACTTAATCAACAAACTCAATTAAAGATTTCAATTTAAATCTAATACAATTTTAGCAGCCTTTTCATAATAACACCTAGTAAATCATGTGATTATAATAAAAATAATAGGCATATTTCATTTGATATTATAAATCCAAAAAGAATATTTTATGTTATTGAGATTTTTGGATATGTAGTTATATCAAACTTTATCGATTGTGACGGACGTTAGATGACGTTTTAAAAAATAAAAAATAATCAAACTATATAGAAATCGGGGGAAAAAATCTCCTTCTCTCATTGCCTTTTTTAGTTTTTTCATATATTTTGCTTTGTGTATTTCTAACAATTGTATATTTACTCTATCTTTTTTGCTCTCCCTTTCTCTATACAAAGTGTTTTTTTTGTATTTTTTGTGTGTTTGTATTAATGGTATATTTTTCTTTCTCTCCTTTTTCTTCTCACTTTCTTCTATTTGTAGTTTTTTCATATATTTTGCTTTGTTTGTTGGAATGTACCAAGTATCAACTATATATTTGCTCTCTTTTTTTCTCTTTCTATAGCCTTTTTTCTTGTATTTTATTTTGTGTGTTTGTCTCAATTATATATCTTTGCTCTCTTTTCCCTTCTCTCTAGCCTTTTTTCTTGTATTTAGTTTTGTATTTATATCAATTGTATATTCTCTCTCTCTCCATCTCTTTATGTTGCATATTCTGCGCTGTGTGATTATATATTTTCTCCCTTTTAAGTCTTTTTTTTTCCTTCGTCTTTTTGATACACATTTTTAATACAAGAATAAATGAACGCAAGTGATACAAGAGCGAATGATTACAAATTATACAAGAACGAATAAATATAAGTGGTACAAAAAAATTGAATACAAGTGATACTAAAGAGATTAAATACAAATGATACAAGAGTGAATGAATACAAGTGATATATACCAGAGGGAGAGAGGTGGAAGCATAGTATACAACCTAAATGCATGCATGAATACAACAAATACATTCGCATGATTCCTAAAAAATAAGTAAATTGAATACAAGTGATATATACAAGAGGGAGAGAGGTGTAAGCATAGTATACAACCTAAATGCACGCATGAATACAACAAATACATTCACATGATTCCTAAAAAATAAGTAAATACAAAGAGAGGTAAAAATACAAAATACATAAAGAAAGGGAGGTGAAAATATAAAATACAATAAAGAAGAGGTAAAAATACAAAATACAAAGTGGATTGATAAAAATATAAAATACAAAATATAAAGAGGGATATAGGGAAAAATACAAAATACACTGAGGGAGATAAAGGGAGGTGGGTTGTGGCTCCAGCAGGGTAGCCTCCATGAATCTCATGACTGCAGCCAAGTCATCCACCGAGCAACCGCCAGTGATCGGTGGCTCACCATAATCATTTTACTCTCTACTTAGTTCATTTTCCTCCACTTCTTCCTTTAGAGCCAACCATCTTCACCCGGAGAGAGGATTTAAAAGGAGCATCTATGTCAATCTCCAAGTGGGTACCCCAACTCGCCCGCATAGTGTCGACACCATACCCGGGAGAAAAGGGAGATTTTTGTTGCTCTAATAGAAGTCCTTTCACTCCGACTCGTTAATGCCTCGTATGGTGTAGGATACCACCAAAGATCGAGGGTAGGTCACATCACTGAGGTTTTCCGATGGATGGATCCTCCAAGACACCGAGTTCATCCACCTCCTAGCATCGAATATGAAGTAAGTGCTAGTGATGCCCTCAGTACTGAAATTGACTCGTGAACTCTTCCTCAATCAGTGTGTCCCTCAACCACTTCATGAGCATCTATTCTCCCTCTTTTCCATTTAAAGATCCTTGATCCTCCTAGTGCGCCAAACTAAAAGTAAAAAAATAATTGGAAATTGAAATAAATTACTATTATACAATTTGAGCCGAAGATGGAATCGTGTTACCAGTATTCTTGGGGCAAAAAGACACACCTACATAGATCACACCAACTAATTAACTTGTAATTCCATCAAACGCCTAATATCAGTGATGATAAAAGACCAACTAAAACAGCTACAATGCTAATTAGCCCCAGATTGTATTTGAGACTTTGAAAGGTAAAAGTACTTCCAAAAACAAATCAACACAATTTAAATACATCTTCACATTTTAAATGATAATATAAAGAACATGAGCTGAATTACAGGTACATCATCAACATATTCAACACAAATTAAAATATGAATTACAGCCATTTACAAAGATTATAAAAAAATTAGATCTTGATTACCAAAAGAAAATAATTTAAGTGACGGAATAAAGATAAAGAAAATACAAAAAGAAAGTAAGTACTATAGGACTGTTGTTCCTGCACAAACCAGTAAGCTGTACGCGCACCCCTCCACTCCCACTTCTAATAAGATATAAGATGCAGGCACCCTAAGCTATGAATGGTTGAAACGAGACATGCAGATCCTTTCAAAACTAAGCCTGATTGGATTGCTTTTCGTTTATTACTTTTAAGCCAAAAGTCATAAGAAATTCTGACTTATGGCTTTTCATTTATTTTTAGCATTTTAGCTTAAACCAAGTGCTTATGCTATGTTGCTTGGACTCTCCAAAATTCTTGCCGCACCCGTGTCAAATTCAACAAAATGCACTACTTTTGGAGTATCTGGCACGTACATGTTGACATTGACATTTTTGAAGAGTCCGTGCAACCTAGCTTATAAGCACTTCTTAAATTTACTCAAGAAGTACTTGAGAGCTAGCTTAAGAGCCTTAAAATAAATCAATATAAACAGGTTCTAAAACAAAGTAACAGTCAGACCAACAATCTACTGTTTTAGGTAAATGGCTTCATCAAATTCTTTCAGGGATCTGGCTCAGCACACATTTCTGATAAACTTAAGTGGCACAAAAGGAAATAACTTAAAATATCCACAACTATGATTGAGCACGACCAAGCTAAGCCCACTAACCCACACAAAGTGATAACTAGACACCAGCAGACACCATAGATCTCTTAAAAGTAAAAAGCTCGTGAACTTATCATAGAGTGATACCTGAGAAGTAGAGTACTTACTAAGTATAGAACAATACGAGCCAGCATCATATGTATCTATGAAACCAAACTTACAAGAAACACAAAAGAACTCCAAAAGAAGGTTCTAGCTAATCCATAGTTCATAAAGAGAGAAAATATCTAAACTAAGACAAAGCACAAGCTATATCATATCTATCTAGATATGGTTCTCTGGTCGCACAGTCGTAATAAGAAGTAGCAAACTAGGGCTCTCCAAATCTTCTAGGTGGTGTCTCCTTTGCTAGTGATCCAAGATATCTACTCAACCCTTGCCTGAGGATGCAGTAACCAAGATACCTGAATGCAACTCCTACAAAGCTTAGGAAAATCTACCTGGAGTAAGGATGGTAACGGCCACTGCCACTATACCCTCCCCTACTTCCATATAAACCTCCTGATCCACCATAACCAGCACCAGTGCCAGATTCGTAAGCAGCACCAGGGCCAGATTCATAACCAGCACCAGGGCCAGATTCATAACCAGCACCAGGGCCAGATTCATAACCAGCACCAGGGCCAGATTCATAACCAGCACCAGGGCCAGATTCATAACCAGCACCAGGGCCAGATTCATAACCAGCACCAGGGCCAGATTCATAACCAGCACCAGGGCCAGATTCATAACCAGCACCAGGGCCAGATTCATAACCAGCACCAGGGCCAGATTCATAACCAGCACCAGGGCCAGATTCATAACCAGCACCAGGGCCAGATTCATAACCAGCACCAGGGCCAGATTCATAACCAGCACCAGGGCCAGATTCATAACCAGCACCAGGGCCAGATTCATAACCAGCACCAGGGCCAGATTCATAACCAGCACCAGGGCCAGATTCATAACCAGCACCAGGGCCAGATTCATAACCAGCACCAGGGCCAGATTCATAACCAGCACCAGGGCCAGATTCATAACCAGCACCAGGGCCAGATTCATAACCAGCACCAGGGCCAGATTCATAACCAGCACCAGGGCCAGATTCATAACCAGCACCAGGGCCAGATTCATAACCAGCACCAGGGCCAGATTCATAACCAGCACCAGGGCCAGCTCCCCCATAACCACCATAACCACCTCCACGGCCATATGCTCCTAGCCCACTGCTACTGTATCCCCCACCATAACCACCAGCATACGAGCCAAAACGACTGGAATAACCAAGTGAGGGGTCTCCACGGTAACCACCAAATTCACTACTGCCAAAGTCTCCATATCTACCACCATATCCATAGTCACCATACCTAGATCCAAATGACCTATAAGAAGCAGGGCCAAAACCTCCACTGTCATAACCGCTATATGAATCGGCAAATCCTCCATAACTATCACCATATCCACGCCCCCTAGAATTACTACCATATGCAGGAGCAGAAGCTGGGTTTGAGGGTTTCTTTGGTTCTGCCTTCTTGATCTCAACCTACAACAAAGAAGCAAGTTAACCTAGAAGTTCCACCTGCATAATAGCCTGACAGCTGAGCACTAAAAGATGCATACTCAATGGAGAAACCTACAAACCTATACTCCTTGCATTACATTAAACTACCACATATGCAGCAGCTCCTTATGGCATATAGGTATATGTTAAAAGGAGAAAATTAGGCTGGGGTATGCTATGAAAGCACAATCCTGAGGATCCACTATGTACGCACGACAGTCATGTCCCAGAACATTTGAGATCATGAAGAAATATCCTACAAAACTTACCTGAGTACCCATCATGTCCATCCTATTTCCCTCAGCCAGCAAATTATCAACTACTTCTTCATTGTCAAACACAATAAATCCAAAGCCTCTAGAACGCTTGGACACGTGATCTCGTATGATCTCATACTCTGTTACTTTCCCAAACTTAGAGAAAAAGTTCTTGAATTCATCTGACAATTAATGTACAAGAGACAACAGTTTAAATACTTCAAGCTTAAAGAATACTACTGCAACTGTCAGACAACAGAACTAGTTAGTATAGAACAAAATGGCACAATGTTACCTTCGGTCATGGTAGTTGGAATGCCACCAACAAAAATCTTCCTTGTTTTAAAATCCTTTGAATCAGCAGATCCTTTTGGGATGGTTCTTTTAATCTCAACCTGGAAAAAGAGAACACCACAATTGGCAAGCCACAATCTTTCAAGGACTTATAATAAGATGATTTTCAGCTGAAGCTAAAGAAAACATGTAATACTCAAAACACTAATAAATAATTGAGACCCACCAACCAAGCTCACAGTCTCACAAGTATATGACTAACTGTGCATATTGCAAGTAATCAATAATGTTTCAATTCAATTCAAATACATTAAGCTGGAAAAATCAATACCACAATTTGCAGGTGCTTTTAATAAATATGATTTTCAGCTAAAGCTTAGAAAATCAGTAAAACTTAGAACTCTGATAAATAAATGAAACCCCTCAACCAAGCTCACGAACTCACAACTCACAAGCATATGTCTGCTAACTACAGTACTTTTACATATTGCAAGTAGTCAACAAAATTCACCATAGTTCTCTAATATTTCAACTCAAATTCGACTACAATTGAACATCAAGAAGGAGCTACATAAAGAACTGAAGCTAAACTACTCACTTGTACAACTAATTAGTACTTATATAACAAAAAATTAGCAGAATAAGATCAAAAGTTCGATTTCAAAGTATAAAACTGAAGCTAAACTACTCACTTGTTTGTCATTGATAATATGGTTTTCAGCTATAACAGTGTCTACAACTGTTGGATCCGCAAAAGTGATGAACCCAAAACCTCTGGGTCTACCTGTTTGCCTATCTTTCATAATCACCGAGTCTATTATCTCCCCATACTTCTCAAAGTACTTCACAAATTGTTCTACGCAATTTTCATTAACACCCTCGTCAGCAAATCAAAACCCCACTAGCAAGAAACAGTTAATACATCAAAACAAGTGTTCAAAAACACTAACCTCGCGTCGTCTCTTTCGCTACACCTCCAATAAAGATTTTTCTGTTTAAGAAAAAAACAAAACAACAAAAATCCCTAATCAATACACATCAAACTTCGTATGTAAAACAATAATTTGGGGAATTCATCTACATCTTTTCCTAAAGAGCTCATTATTTATCCAACAAAAAGAGAAAGAAAGAAAAAACGAACCCAGGACTAGCGCCATCGCCGAAATCGTTCTTCCTGGAACCCATGGAAGAGATTGGGTATTGCAGAATGGTCAGATCTGAGAAAAAATGTAAACGTAAAGCTAGGGTTCGTGGCTGTGTATATTTAATATCAGTTGGAACAACAATGGAAGATTGGGGCTTTATGGTGCAATATATACAAAGGCTAGGGTATGGAGCTTCTAGAAACTTTCTTGCTTTCAATTTTGTTTTGGTTTCCCATGTATGATATCCGCTTTGGAATCGGATTAATTTGAATTCATATCATATTGGCTAGGCCTATTTGATGTTATATACTTTTGATTTAAAAAAAACTTCATAGGGCCGATATCAATTTAACTTTTGTGTGATTGGTATGAAATCGAAATTTATGATTAATGACGAGAAGACACATTCACTTCATTACATATTTTAATGGTTTCATTTAATTTTTATTATGGTGTCAATGATTTTTTATTAACAAAATGATTGAACTAAATCAATTTTTATATTTTAAAAAATAAAATTGAAGGTTACAATATAAATTTATAAATATGCTAAATAATTAAGATGAACAATTTATTTTATAGAAATATCAAAAAATTCTTGAACCGAATATATATATATATACAATTTGAGTGAATTTTATTTAAACGAAATTTAATATCAAATTCAACGTTGACAACAGAAATACTCAACACTAATTTATTTTTTATGATTATCTAAACATTAAGTTTTTGCATAGCTGCAAAAGTCATATTCAATTCATAATGTTAGTTGTAGATTACTTGAAATCTCTATAATGAACTACATGAAATGAAACACTTGCTTGATAGAATAGTGATCACATACAACTATAACAAACTATCTTGTTATCAAAGGATGCTAAAATAGACAAACTTACTTAATCAACTAACTCAATTATAGATTTCAATTTAAATCTAATACAATTTTAGTAACCTTTTCATAATAACTCCTAGTACATCATATGATTATGATGAAAATAATAGGCATATTGCATTTGATATTATAAATCAAAAATATATATTTTATCTTATTGAGATTTTTGGATATTTAGTTATATTAAATTTTATCGATTGTGATGGAGATGACGTTTTAAAAAATAAAAAATAATCAGGGAAAAAAATCTCCTTCTCTCATTGCCTTTTTTTGTATTTTTTTGTGTATTTGTATTAACTAGTGTACTTATTCGTGCTTCGCGCAAAATTAAATATATATTTTTAAATAATTGATGTCGTTCATTGACTATCTTCAATAAGAAGTGTATAAAAAATAATACAAATCAAGTCATGGTATTGATGTTGTCTATTCAGAAAAAATTGTTAGAAAGATATTTTCAAACTTTACTTTCCGCTTAACATTGTCGATAAAAAGAAGAAAAACATAAAAAGTATCTTAAGAAAACAAATTAAGTTGATTATATAACATTACATCAGAGGTTATACTTTGCAATAGAAAATAAAAGAATTGAAACACATAATATAAAATAAAATATATATTTATAAGAAGTCATGATGTCATTAGTAATTTGATGTGTTACTTATCTACTCAGTTATATAAAAATTAGGGAAAAGGGTCAAAAATACCCCTCAACTTTGTTTTATTGGTTAACTTTGCCCTTACCGTTAAAATGAAGTTAGTTTTACCCCTACCGTTATTAATTTCACCATATATACCTCTTATTTGACGGAAAGCCCCAAATTGACCCAAATTACCCAAAAAGAATTAAAAAAAACATTCCCTATTTTTAACCCAATTGCCCCGACCCCTCTCGTCTGGTTTTTGGTGGAATTTCACATTTTCACCTGCTTTAAGCCTAAAGACCTCACTACCTCCTCTCCATCATCTGCTTCTTCTTCTTCTACATCATTTTCATTGATTCGTCGTCATTTTCTCACATCAAAATCACACTCTTTTCTCATCGTTCAACAAATCACACACTCTCTCTCTCGCACCGACATTCCTTACAATTCATTATTTTATCAAATCATCATTCTTAGGGTTTATGAACGAACGATTGAGTTGAATTGGTACTTGAATTTCACGGTTTCAAATAAGAAGTTAGATCTTAATCTTTGATAATTCTAAAGTAGAGTGAAGCAAATATGGATGTTGATTCATGGAGTGCTCGACTGCTCGTTAATCTTTCGCTTCCAGGCGCTATCAATCTACTTTTCAGTCTCGATCTGATAAGTTTCCCTTTGTGTGTTAGAAGTATTGGGATTTTTTCAATTATAGATTGGATTTTTATGTGATTTATGTTGTTAATTTTGGTGTATGAATGAAATGGGAGAATGTTGAGGCGGAAATGTTAATGGGTTTTGAGGAACTAGACGTGGATGATGATATAAGAAAGTTCTCTTGCTACTTTTGTAGACATTGATGGGTTTTGATAGGACTGCTGACTTGGAGGGGGTAGAGTAGTGGGAGATCGAGGTGGTGGTTTCGGTGTGACGGTGCCACGGTGGTGTAGGAGATCTCGAAGAGGATGGTGGCTTTGGTGGTGGTTTAAGTAGAGGGGGAAAACAAAATTTATTTGGGTAAAAGAAATGGGTTATATCATTAATTGGGTCGGGTCTGGTTAAAATTTGGATAATTTAAATAAAATTGGGTAATTTGGGACTTTTCGTCAAATGAGGGGTATATATGGTGAAATTAGTAACGGTAGGGGTAAAAATAACTTCATTTTAACGGTAAGGGCAAAGTCAACCAATAAAACAAAGTTGAGGGGTATTTTTGACCCTTTTCCCTGAAAATTATAATAGAGTGATAAATTTTTATTTTTTTTAGAGTACATGAAGTGTGAAATTGTAAAAAGGTCTACCAAGAGTTTGATCAATGTTTGTCCCTAACATATGCTCTCCCTTTCTCTATACATAGCTTTTTTTTGTATTTTTTGTGTATTTGTATTAACTAGTGTACTTATCCGCGCTTCGTGCAAAATTAAATATATATTTTTAAATAATTGATATCGTTCATTGACTATTTTCAATAAGAAGTGTATAAAAAATAATACAAATCAACTCATGGTCTTGATGTTGTCTATACAAAAAATTGTACTTTAATTTCCGCTTAACATTACCGATAAAAAGAAGAAAAACATAAAAAGTATCTTAAGAAAAAAAAAAGTTGATTATATAACATTACATCATAGGTTATACTTTGCAATAGAAAATAAAAGAATTGAAACACATAATATAAAATAAAATGTATATTTATAAGAAGTCATGATGTCATTAGTAATTTGATGTGTTACTTATCTACTCAATTATATAAAAAATATCATAGATTGATAAAATATTAATTTTTTTAGAGTACATGAAGTGTGAAGTTGTAGAAAGGTATACCAAGAGTTGGATCAATGTTTGTCTCTAGCATATGTAGAGGAGTGGAAGAGTTTTATAACATTAATCTAATTATTATTGTAGTCATCACTAAAAAAAAAACTAATATATGATAATAACTATTCAAAAGATAACTCCTTATGTGAAAAATTAAGATAGTTAATGTCACGACCCAGACCATCGTCATTGGCACCCACACTAACCCTCTGGTGGGAGAACCATTACTACAACCCAACTAACAACTTAACTAAAAACTAGGGAATTTAAAGATACGGAAGCATGTTTAAATGACAATAGAAATGGAGTCCCCATAAACTCCAAAGGTTTAAACAATTAACTAACCAAACTAATGCGAAAATTCAACCCCTAATACCTGAAAGTCATTGTACAAAAACTCTACTAACGACAAATCTAAGAACATGGGGTACAACCCCAAAACTAAACAACACCTTAAACAAATAGTTTGAGTCCGAAAAGAGTGGACTTAAACAAGAAAGATCCATGGCAGCCTGAAAGAACTAGCTCACCCTTGAATTCGGTCACGCTCAATAGTCACCTAGCTAAGGTTTATCAATAGCCGCCTGAAGATGCCCTGTACTCAACAAAGAACAAGCAAGTGCAGTATCAGTACACAACCACAGTGTACTGGTAGAATCACGCGGTTATCCCAATAAGCGAAACACATGCAAGTAACTAGGGGTGTACATAGTTCGGTTTGGTTTGGTTTTTCATTAAAAAAAAACTAAACCAATTATGTCGGTTTATTAAATCTAAAAACCAAATCAAACCACATAAAATCAGTTTTTTCGGTTTTTTTATTTTTTCGATTTTTTACAACTATACGGTGTTTGAAAAAGAGATCAAATATATTTTTACTTACCTGTGTGATAAGCTAAACTTAAAATATGTTAAATGAATAGAAATTTTCGAAAAGACGGTAAAATTCACATGAGTACAAAATATTTTTTTTGAAATATCAACGTACATTATGTTAAATTAATAAGATTAAAGATTACATGCAAACTGAATACAAAACAAAATATTTACAAAGTAAATTGTTAACTTTGAATTTGAAAAACTATAACAATATAATTGTAACTTCGGATCATAATACAAAATAAAAAAATTACAAATTTCACAAGCCCAAATTTGAAATAAAATATAAACATTGAAAACTATAAACTAACTAAAAATATATTAACAAAGTAGATTATAAATAGTATTTTTTATACTATAAAATAGGGAAACTTTCGCGTATAGCCACTCAAAAATAGCTTAATTACTCTCCATAGCTATAGTTTGCTAATTACGATTCGTAGCTAGGCAAATTGTATATGTATATTTGTCGAATTATATATGTATATTTGTCAAATAATTGTATATATGCAACTAATATACATATGTATTTGTATATCTGGTGAGCGAGATTAGGAGAGGGAGGAGAGAGGCGAGCGAGAGAGGGCAGGGAGTGGCGAGAGGCAAACTATATATGTATATTTGTCAGATAATTGTAGATATATAACTGATATACATATGTATTTGTATATATGCCGAGAGAAATTGGGAGAGGGAGGAGAGAGGCTAGCGAGATTGGAAAAGAGAGGAGAGAGGCGAGCAAGATTGGGAGAGAGAGGAGAGAGGCGAGCGAGAAAGGTCAGAGAGTGGAGAGAGGCTAATTGTATACGTATATATGTCATATAATTGTATATATATGTGTATAATTTGTATTTGTATATGTATAAAAAGAGGACAAGTGACGTAATTAAAGCTAAAATTAAGTTGCAAGCCGTAATTAATTCAAACTATAACTATATTAGTTAATTAACTAGTATATGTTTACTTTTTCCTAAAAAGTATTTACAAAAATTTCCAAGCCCAAATTTGAAATAAAATATAGAAACATTGAAAACTATAAACTAACTAAAAATATATTAACAAAGTAGATTATAAATAATATTATTTATCTATGAATAAAAATAAATAAATAAATATATATATATATATATATATATATTATGTCGGTTTGATTTGACTTTTTTTCTTTTAATACCAAACCAAACCAAGAGTGGTCGGTTTTTTTTTTCAACTGCCAAACCAACCAAACCAAACCACAAATCGGTTTTTTCTTTCGGTTTGACTTGTACACCCCTACAAGTAACCACAACATTATAAACATGCATATACCGAACATATACAATATTAGTCATTTTTTCAGGATCAATGTAGCATTCCACGTTCTCAATAATACACATTGGTTATCGTTTTAGAGCAACAACAATCTTTCAACCTCAATCACCATTAGATATGAATGTAATCATCACAGGTAGATACATAACACAATTCAATGGTCCTCTCATGAAACTCAATTCAATGGTTCTCTCATGGAACTCGAATCCAGACTGTTAGTGTATCGGTTCATGGTACCCGATCCAACGTTTATGCCGGAATGTGGCAACCGATCCCATATTTATGCCGGAACGTGGCAACCGATCTAAAGTTAGTTTGTCGGAACGTAACACTCGATCCATTCAACAAACCACAATCACAATCACAATGTATATTCTGACAATCATACAACAAGAGGTGATTTATGACTTACAATTATTCAATTATCCTTATTTACGATTAGGGTGATCAATAATGCAACATTCGCATACATACATGCATTATAATGAGCAATTACAAACATATATCACAACCATCATCTATCTCGAATCCAAGCTTGAATCCCCTAAGACACTTGAATCTTCCCTTTTCGGATTCTTTTCGCTTGTTCGTAGTCTAAAAACATACAATTAACGCAAGGATCAATAAACAAGGCCTAATTACCCAGATTATAATCAACATTATCAATCCTAGGCCAAACCCTTGATTCCCATACCCAGGTTAGGGTTTCTTCCACCATAAACCACATATCAAAACCCTCTTCATCGATAATAATCTAAGGAACTAGGTTTCACGGATCGAAAAATGAATTCGGGGAGTGAAAACCTTACTTTTAGCCGAAAAAATGGTGAAAAATTGTCAAGAAGACTCCTGGGTTCGTTCCTTAGCTCTCAAGTTCGAAAATTGCAGAATAAAATATTTTTGGGATTTATTTCCGACTTTAAGTCGCGTCTGTCCCGCCACAACGGTCTCACCCCGCTACAACGGCCCAGCCCTGGCGGCAGAAATCCCGCTATAGTGGCTTGCATGGAATAGTGAGCAATTTAATAATTCCAATACCCCCATTTCACGACACACCTTCATCCCACGACACTCAGAAAATACTCGTTCACGCTAAGATCAATTCTGGGAGTTCTATTCACCTGAATTGAATTCCGTAAAGTCGTATTAGTTCCTTAACGTCTTAGCTATTTACTCATGTGATCAAAATCATAATTAGATCTCCCATTTGTTACCAGATTTTCCTAGACCTCACTGACTCCGATTTCGTCCACATTTGGAATAGGTTTGGAAATTTCAAGATACTACCAAAAAGTTTTCCGGCCCAAAAAATTCCCCGTTGGCTTTTCCATAACGATGGAATCAGGTCGTTACATATAATTTTTTCTTTAAATAATTATAAGTTAAATACATATTAATCACAAATGCACATTTATCATAACATAACTATAAAATAATTTTTTATTAAATATGTACACATAAATGAGATTTTTTTCTTCATTCTTTTCATTAAATAATTTATTTATTAATTAAAAATACTAAAAAGATGGTTTATTTGTTTATTTTGTGATTGATTTCCAATATAATAGACCATATCATATATATTTTAGGGGCATCAATATCTAATATCTATGAGAAATGTACCATAGGTAATATTATACCTTCCAACAATGACAAAAAATTAGAATATTAATTAGAAATTGACAAACAAATATACACAAAAACAAAAATGTGATACTTTTCATCTTCATTCATTTGCATAATACAATAATAATAATAATAAGAAGAAGAAGAAGAACAAAGTTAATTAACAAAAAATGCTAATTGAACTTTCTAATATGTTGGTTAGTAGAGTTTCATAATTTAATTTTGTTGAATAAAAGGAAATTTATATATCTGATCAAAATAAAATAAAAAGAATAAAATAATATTAATGGAAATCAAATTAATACATTAATGAATTTTCAAAATATTTGAAAACTATTCGAACTTTTATACTAATATGATCATCTCTTTTGATGAATCTTCCAAGATAATTAAGTTTTCTTCTTCATTTTGATGAACTTGTACAAAACTAATGTGAACATCTCTATGATGAATCTTTGAAGAATATATATATATGACCTTTATCAAAGTGAAGATCATATCATAACATTATTAAGTACATGAAAGATGAAAGATGAAAGAAAAAAAAAGGAGGAAAAAACTATACTAATAAAGAGAAAGAATGAAAAAATGAAAATGAACATTAAACATCTCTATAGATCATTGTTATTTATAGATTGGGTAAACCATAACAATAGTTAAAAAGAAGTTGAAGAGACATGTTATTTAAGTGGAGAAGATAAATAGATAGAAGTTCTTTTGTAACTTATTAGACATAATTAGAATAGTAAATATGATTGAATATTCAAATTAATAAACAAATTATTTATTGAGAAAATGAAAGAAAAAAAAAGCCAAAAAAAGATAAATAGGAATGAAGGTCATAGTGAGGTGTCACATCACATTTTCTATGTTTCTCATTTATATATATATATATAGAGAGAGAGAGAGAAATATATATATATATATAGATTGTATATTTTTCTCTCTCTCCTTTTTCTTCTCTCACTGTCTTTCTTCTTTTTGTAGCTTCTTTTCATATATCTTGCTTTGTTTGTTTGTACCAAGTACCAACTATATATTTGTTCTCTTTTTATCTCTTTCTATAGCGTTTTTTCTTGTTATTTATTTTGTGTGTTTGTATCAATTATATATCTTTGCTCTCTCGTTTCCTCTCTCTCTAGCCTTTTTTTTCTTGTAGTAGTTTTGTATATCTATATCAATTGCATATTCTCTTTCTCTCTCCATCGCTTTATGTTGCCCTTTTTCTTATATTTTCAACTTTGTGATTATATATTTTCTCCCGTTTTAGTCTTTTTTTTCTTTTGTCTTTTTGATACACATTATTTAATACAAGAATAAATGAATACAAGTGATACAATAGCGAATGATTACAAATAATACAAGAACTAATAAATATAAGTGGTTAAATTTTTGAATACAAATGATACTAAATATATTGAATACAAATGATACAAGAGCGAATCAATACAAGTGATATATACAAGAGGGAGAGAGGTGGAAGCATAGTATACAACCTAAATGCAAGCAGGAATACATCAAATACATTCGCATGATATTTTCAAAAAAATATCATAATACAAAAAGAGGTAAAAATACAAAATACAAAAAGGAAGAGAAGTGAAAATACAAAATACAAAAAGAAAGAGAGGTGAAAATACAAAATACAATGAAGAAGAGAGGTAAAAATAGAAAATAAAAAAAGGAGATAAAAATATAAATTACAAAATATAAAGAGGGAGTGGAAAAAAATACAAAATACAATGAGGAAGATAGAGGGAGGGGGGTTGTTGCTCCGGCAGGGGTAGCCTCCATGAATCTCATGACTGCAGCCAAGTCATCCTCCAAGCGACTGCCAGTGATCGGTGACTGAGAGTGGAAAGGGGGCAGGGTCGTCATCATAACCATCTAACTCCTTTGCAGCCTAGCTACTTCACCCATTTTACTCAACTTCTTCCCTTTAGAGCCAACCATCTTCACCGGAGAGGATTAAAAAGGGCATCTATGCCAATCTCCAAGTTGGTATCCTTCGTGGTACCCCAACTCACCGGCATAGTTACGACACCAGATCCGGGAGAAAAAGGGTTTTTTTTGTTACTCCAATAGAAGTCCTTTCACTCCGACTCAATCTGAGTCTCCACATTCAGCTTAATGCCCCGTATGGTGTTGGACACCACCAAAGATCGAGGGTAGGTCATATCACTGAGGTTTTTCGATGGATGGATCCTCCAAGACACCGAGCTCATCCACCTCCTAGCATCGAATGTGAAGTAAGTGCTAGTAATGCCCTTACTGTGTCCCTCAACCACTTCATGATCATCCCCCGGAATTTGGTCTCGTATGCATCATTTGAAACATCAAGCACTTCTAACACCTCATTGTTAGTCTGAACATTGGATGTTCACTCATCTAATATAAATAGTGGAGTTGGGGCCATCCCAATGCACGATAGAAAGTACGGTATATAACTCTCTCATCTAACCTAAATGCCAGGCAGGGGAGCCTTCACTAATGGGCCCAGCCGAACTTATCAGTCTGAGCATGGAGAGTCCTTAGATTTCTTCGTCACATCCGCATACAAAAGGCCCTCTCATAGCAGAAACTTGTCCATCGATAGTCCTCATATCTCTCCCGACTAGCGTCATGGAGAAACCTCACGAATGGTACGTCTTGTTCTGCAATGATAGTCATTGAATTGTAGAATTTGTAAATTTTATAAATGGATGGATTAGCTCAGACGACAAACAATAATAATAATACAATCTAATTCAAATTTCAAATTTTGACTAACAATATTTATAAGAAATAAATTACAAAAATAAAAAATAAAAGTAAACCAAATACAATAAACACATATAACACAATTAATAGCAAAAAAATAAAAAATGTTTCTCCTTTTTGTTACTATATATTAATTGATTAGGATATACGTGCAAGAAATAAACACTTAAAAGTAAATATAATTTTAAAAAAGTAAATCTTAATATCTTTGTCCATCATAAAATTTCTTCATGTCAACTAACAAATTTATCCTTCCCAAAATGCTTTTACATTCAACTATATTAAAAATATATATATCATTTTATTGATATATTAAGTAGACAATTTATTAACTCAGAAACGACACACAATAATAATGTTATGATCTAATTCAAATATCAATCTTTGACTAACAATAAATAAAAGAATGACAAACGACAATAATGATACGATCTAATTCAAATTTCTTTCTTTGACTAACAATAAAAAAAAATTACAAAAAAAAAACAAACAAATCAAATACAAAAAATACCTTTAACGCGACCAATAAAAAAGTAAAAAAAAAAAAATCTTTTCAAAATTAATAAAGTAAAATAAAAAATAACTATAAAATAATGTGCAAATAAAACATATAAATTTTCCTTTTTATTACTGTATATTAATTTATTTGAATATACGTGCAAAAAGTAAAAATATAAAAATAAATCAAATACAATAAATACATGATCAATAGCAAAAATAAAAAGATTTTTTTTAATTATTACTATATATTAATTGATTTGAATATACGTGCAAAAAATACACACTTATAAATTGATTTTGAATATACGTGCAAAAAGTAAAAATATAAAAATAAATCAAATACAATAAATACATGATCAATAGCAAAAATAAAAAGATTTTTTTTAATTATTACTATATATTAATTGATTTGAATATACGTGCAAAAAATACACACTTATAAATTGATTTTGAATATACGTGCAAAAAGTAAAAATATAAAAATAAATCAAATACAATAAATACATGATCAATAGCAAAAATAAAAAGATTTTTTTTAATTATTACTATATATTAATTGATTTGAATATACGTGCAAAAAATACACACTTATAAATTGATTTTGAATATACGTGCAAAAAGTAAAAATATAAAAATAAATCAAATACAATAAATACATGATCAATAGCAAAAATAAAAAGATTTTTTTTAATTATTACTATATATTAATTGATTTGAATATACGTGCAAAAAATACACACTTATAAATTGATTTTGAATATACGTGCAAAAAGTAAAAATATAAAAATAAATCAAATACAATAAATACATGATCAATAGCAAAAATAAAAAGATTTTTTTTAATTATTACTATATATTAATTGATTTGAATATACGTGCAAAAAATACACACTTATAAATTGATTTTGAATATACGTGCAAAAAGTAAAAATATAAAAATAAATCAAATACAATAAATACATGATCAATAGCAAAAATAAAAAGATTTTTTTTAATTATTACTATATATTAATTGATTTGAATATACGTGCAAAAAATACACACTTATAAATTGATTTTGAATATACGTGCAAAAAGTAAAAATATAAAAATAAATCAAATACAATAAATACATGATCAATAGCAAAAAGAAAAAGATTTTTTTTAAATTATTACTATATATTAATTGATTTGAATATACGTGCAAAAAATACACACTTATAAATTGATATATTCTTTAAAAATAAATCTTATATCTTTATTTAGCATAAAAAACTCTATACCATATCGATTATTTCTTCACTTCTCATTATTAATCAACAATATAATCTCTTCATATCAACTAAGAAATTCATCGTTCCATAAAATGCTTTTAAATTCAGTAAATTCGAAAAAAATTATCGTTTTACTTGTATACTAAGAACATATTATTAACTCAGAAGCAAAAGCGACAAACATGAATAATGATACAATCTAAATCGGTTTTCAAACTTTGACTAACAATAAATATTAAAAAAAATTTAAAAAGTAAATTAAATACAAAGAATACCTTTAAAACAACCAATAACAAATTTCTTAATCATAAATATTGTACAAAATTATTTCAAGAACTCTTTCCTTTGAATGTTATATTTCACCAAAATTTATAATTTTACTTATATACAAAGTAAACAGTTTATTAACTCATAAACGACAAATGATAATAATGATACGATTTAATTCAAATTTCAAAATAATAAATTTTTTAATCATAAATATTGTATAAAAATATTCAAGAACTCTTTCCTTTGAATGTTATATTTCACCAAAATTTATTATTTTACTTATGTACAAAGTAAACAGTTTATTATCTCAGAAACGGCAAACGATAATAATGATACGATCTAATTAAAATTTCAAAGTTTGACTAATAATAAATATAATTTACTTTTTTTACAAAAATAAAAGTAATTCAAATACAAAAAATAATACGACTAATAGCAATAAAATAAAATAAATTCCTTAAAATAAAAACTAAAATAAAAGTAAATTATATACAAAAAATACCTTTAAAACGATCAATGAGAAAATATATAATCTTAAATATTGCATATAAAATATTCAATAACCCTTTCCATTGAGTTTTATATTTTACCAAAATATATTATTTTATTTATATACTAAGTAAATAATTTACTAACTCAAAAATGAAAAATAATAATTATGATATGATCTAATTCAAATATAAATATTTGACTAACAATAAATAAAAATAAATAAATTACAAAAAAATAGTAAATAAAAAAGAAAATACCTTTTAACACGACCAATGAAAAAAAAGTTCAAATTTTTTTTCTTTCTAAATTAATAAAGTAAAGTAAGAAAATAACTATAAAATAATGAGAGTAAATCAACATATAAATTTCCCTTTTTATTACTGTATATTAATTTATTTGAATATACGTGCAAAAAGTAGAAAAAATAAAAGTAAATCAAATACAATAAGAAAAAATAAAAGTAAATCAAATACAATAAATACATATAACACGATCAATAGCAAAAAAAGAAAAAAGAAAAGGAAAAAAGAAGAAAAAACGTTTCCTTTTTAATACTATATATTAATTGATTTGAATATACGTGCAAAAAATAGACACTTAGAAATTGATATATTCCTTAAAAATAAATCTTAATCTTTATTTAGTATAAAAAACTTTATATCATATCGATTATTTCTTCAGTTCTCATTATTAATTAGCAATAAAGTCTTGTCATATCAACTAAGAAATTCATTGTTCCGTAAAATGCTTTGGAATTAATAAAATCATTTTTTTTATCGTTTTACTTATATAGTAAGTAAAGAAATCATAAACTCAGAGGCAGAAGCGACAAACAATAGTAATGATACAATTCAGGGAAAAGGGTCTGATATACCCCTCAACTTTGCCATTTGGAGCTGATATGCCCCTCGTTATGAAAGTGGCTCATATATACCCTTACCGTTATACAAACGGCTCACATATACCCCTACCGTTACAAAATGAGCTCACATATACCCTTAATTTAACCGAAGTGAAAAAAATAGTTTTAAATTTATGTTTTTGACTTTTAAATTTTAAAAAAATCATGTAGGGGTATATATGATCCTTCTAGCGAATTTCAAGGTATATTTTAATCTTTTTTATACAAAAAATATTTTTTAACGTCTTTATTGATTATTATTTTTTGAGTTTCTTATTCTTATATTTTTTTTTCTTTCGTTCGTTAGTGTAAAGAGAAAATTTTAAAACTAATTTTTTTGTGGCTATATTATAATTTAAAACTATTTTTTCGACTATATTGTTATTTAGTTTTTGTATTGAAAAAAAATTGGGTCATCTATAATAAAGTTTACAAGAAAATTAGTGAAACATAAATAAATTTGACCATCAAAATAATAACTTTAAATTAGTCGTTGAAACAGAAAAAGTCAAAAAAAAAAATGTGTGAGGAGAATAAATATACCCATATGGGATTATATATTTCTTTAAATAATAATAATTAAAATTAATTTTTTCATTTCCGTTAGAGGAAAAGGGTATATGTGAGCCATTTGTATAACAGTAGAGGCATATATGAGTCACTTTCATAATGAGGGGTATATCAGCTCTAAATAATAAAGTTGAGGGGTATATCAGACCCTTTTCCCCTTAAAAAATAACAAATAAAACGATATAGATTAAAATTTCTTTGGGTGGCCTCGAGGCACAACGCCTCGAGGTTCAAATGATTAAGGGGTGGGGCCTCGGGGAACGGCGCCTCAAGATTCAGTGGGTGAGGCGAGGGTGGGGGGTAGAGTGGGACCTCGGGGCAACACGCCTCGAGGTCCAGTGGGTGAGACCAAAATAATAACTTTAAATTAGTCGTTGAAACAGAAAAAGTCAAAAAAAAAAATGTGTGAGGAGAATAAATATACCCATATGGGATTATATATTTCTTTAAATAATAATAATTAAAATTAATTTTTTCATTTCCGTTAGAGGAAAAGGGTATATGTGAGCCATTTGTATAGCAATAGGGGCATATGTGAGCCAATTTCATAATGAGGGGTATATCAGCTCTAAATAATAAAGTTGAGGGGTATATCAGACCCTTTTCCCTACAATTTAATTTGGTTTTCAAACTCTGACTAACAATAAATATTAAAAATTTAAATTACAAAAATAAAAAATTAAAGTAAATTAAATACAAAAAATACCTTTAAAACAACCAATAACAATTTTTTTTATCATAAATATTGCATACAAAATATTCAAGAATTCTTTCCATTGAGTCTTATATTTCACCAAAATACATCATTTTATTTATATACAAAGTAAATAATTTATCAACTCAGTAACGATAAACAACAATAATGATACGATCTAATTCAAATTACAAAGTTTGACTAGCAAAAAATATAATTTACTTTTTTTATAAAAATAGAAAATAAAATAAAATCAAATAAAAGAAAATACATTTAACAAGACTAATAGCAATGAAATAAAATAAATTCCTTAAAATAAAAGTAAATCAAATACAAATAAAATACCTTTAAAACAATCAATAACAAAAAATAAAATAAATCAAAAGTATTGCATACAAAATATTCAAGAACCCTTTCCCTTGAGTTTTTATATTTCACCAAAATACAAGTAAATAGTTTATTAACTCAGAAACGACAAACTATAATAATGATACAATCTAATTCAAATTTCAATGTTTGATTAACAATAAATAAAAAGAAATAAATTAGTAAAATTAAAAAAATAATTTAAATCAAATACGAAAAATACCTTTAACACGACCAATAAAAAAGTAAAAAAATAAAAAAAAAATTAAATTAATAAAGTAAAATAAATATATAACTATAAATATATATTGCATACAAAATACTCAAGAACTCTATCCCTTGAGTATTATATTTCACTAAAAAACATAACACTCTCTTTTCTCCCTCTCCCTTTCTCGCTTTGATTCGGTGATACATATACATGCAAAAAATACACACTTAAAAATTGTTACATTCTTTAAAAAGAAATCTTAATATCTTTATTCTGCATATAAAACTCTATATCTTATCGATTATTTCTTCACTTTTCATTACTAATCAACATTTTTTTTTAATAAAAGGTATTAATCAACAATACAGTCTATTCATATCAACTAAGAAATTCATCGTTCCATAAAATGCTTTTAAATTAATAAATTCGATATTTTTTTATCGTTTTACTTATATACTAAGTAAACAATTTATTAACTCAAAAGCAGAAGTGACAAACAACAGTAATGATACAATCTAATTCAATTTTCAAACTTTGACTAACAATAAATATAAGAAACTAATTTACAAAAATAAAATAAAAAAGTAAATTAAATACAAAAAATACATTTAAAACAACCAATAACAATTTTTTTAATCATAAATATTGCATACAAAATATTCAAGAACTCTTTCCCTCGAGTTTTATATTTCACCAAAATATATCATTTTATTTATATATGACGTAAACATTTTTTAACTTAATAACGACAAACGATAATAATGACACGATCTAATTCAAATTTCAAAGTTTTGACTAGCAATAAATATAATTTACTTTAAAAAAAGAAGAAAGTAAATCAAATAGAAAAAAATACATTTAACAAGACTAATAACAATAAAATAAAATAAATTCCTTAAAATATTAAAATAAAAGTAAATGAAATACAAAAAATACCTTTAAAATGATCAATAACAATAAAATAAAATAAAATATTGCATACAAAATATTCAAAAACCCTTCCCCTTGAGTCTTTATATTTCACCAAAATATTTCATTTTATTTATATAGTAAGTAAATAATTTATTAAGTGAAAAACGACAAACGATAATAATGATATGATCTAATTCTTATTTCATACTTTGACTAACAATAAATAAAAACTAATAAATTACAAAAATAAAAATAAAAGCGATTCAAATACGAAAAATACATTTAACATGATTTATAAAAATAAAATAAATATTTTTTTGAAATTAATAAAGTAAAATAAAAAATAACTATAAATACTACATACAAAATATTCAAGAACCCTTTCCCTTGAGTCTTATATTTCACCAAAATATACCATTTTATTTATATTCTAATTAATTAATTTATTAACTCATAAACGACAAATAATAATAATGATACGATCTAATTCAATTTCAATCTTTGACTAACAATAAATAAAAAACGACAAACGACAATAATGGTACTGTCTAATTGAAATTTCAATATTTGACTAACAATAAATAAAAACAAATGAATTACAAAAATAAAAAAATAAAAGTAAATCAAATTCGAAAATACCTTTAACATGACCAATAATAATAATAAATAAATAATTTTATTTCTAAATGTAAATTAAATTTAAAAAATATCTATAAATATTGCATACAAAATACTCAAGAACCCTTTCCCTTGAGTCTTTATATTTCATCAAAATCTATCATTTTATTACATTCTATATAAACAATTTATTAACTCAGAAACGACAAATGATAATAATGATATGATCTAATTCAATTTTCAATCTTTGACTAACAATAAATAAAAATAAATGAATTACAAAAATAAAAAATAAAAGTAAATTAAATACAAAAAAAAAATACATTTAACACGACCAATAAAAATAAATAAATCTATTTATCTAAATTAATAAAGTAAAATTAAAAAACAACTATAGATATTGCATCCAAAACATTGAAAATCCCTTTACCTTGAGTCTTCTATTTCACCAAATTATACCATTTTATTTATATTCTAAGTAAACAGTTTATTAACTCAAAAACGACAAATAATAATAATGATACGATCTAATTCAATTATCAATCTTTGACTAACAATAAATAAAAAAATGACAAATGACAATAAAGATACGATCTAATTCAATTTTCTATCTTTGACTACAATAAATAAAAACAAAAATAAAAAAATAAAAACAAATCAAATACGAAAAATACCTTTAACTCGACCAATAAAAAAAGTAAAATAAATAAATATTCTTTTCTAAATTCATCAAGTAAAATAAAAAATAACTATAAAATAATGTGTAAATCAAACATATAAATTTCCCTTTTTATTACTGTATATTAATTTATTTGAATATACGTGTAAAAAGTAAAGAAAAATTAAATCGAATACAATAAATACATGATCAATAGCAAAATGAAAAAGAAAAAAAGGTTTTCCTTTTTATTACTATATATTAATTGATTTGAATATACGTGCAAAAAATATACACTTATAAATTGATATATTCTTTACCGTTGCGCTGGAGTCCCTATCTCTTAAAGGGTTGGTGTGACAGACTTCCCCCTTGTTTGCCGATTGAAGAAAGCCTTATATGGCTTCAAACAAGCGAGAAAGGCCCTTTCTATCTTATTAGTCAAGAATAAATCCTAATATCTTTATTTAGCATAAAAAACTGTATATCATATCGATTATTTCTTCACTTCTCATTATTAATCAACAATATAATCTCTTCTTATCAACTAAGAAATTCATCGTTCTATAAAATTCTTTTAAATTAATAAATTTGATTTTTTTATCGTTTAACTTATATGCTAAGTAAACAATTTATTAACTCATAAGAAGAAGCGACAAACAATAGTAATGATACCATTTAATTTGGTTTTCAAACTCTGACTAACAATAAATATTAAAAATTTAAATTACAAAAATAAGAAAATAAAAGTAAATCAAATACGAAAAATATCTTTAAAACAACCGATACCATTTTTTTAATCATAAATATTGCATACAAAATACTTAAGAACTCTTTCCCTTGAGTCTTATATTTCACCCAAATATGTCATTTTATTTATATACAAAGTATACAGTTTATTAACTCAGTAACGACAAATGATAGTAATGACACGATCTAATTCAAATTTCAAAGTTTGACTAACAATTAACTTAATTTACCTTTTTTATAAAGTAAAAAGTAAAAGTAAATCAAATACAAAAAATACATTTGACTAATGACAATAGAATAAATTAAATTCCTTAAAATAAAAATAAAAATAAAAATAAATCAAATACAAAAAAATTCTTTAAAACTATCAATAACAAAAAAAAATAATTCAAGAACCCGTCCCCTTGAGAATTTATATTTCACCATATTATATCATTTTATTTTTATATACAAGTAAACATTTTATTAACTCAGAAACGACAAACGATAATAATGATAAGATCTAATTCAAATTTCAATCTTTGACTAACAATAAATAAAAACAAATAAATTACAAAAACTAAAAAAATAAAAGTAAATCAAATACGAAAAATACCTTAAACACCACAAATAACAATAAAATAATATAAAATAATATTTTTTCTAAATTAATAAAGTACATAAAAAAAAAAACTATAAATATTCATACAAAATATTGAAGAACCCTTTGCTCTTATATTTCACCAAAATTATATCACTCTCTTTTCTCCCTCTCCCTTTCTCTCTGTAGATTCAGTGATACATATATACTGAGAGAGATATAGTTGGGGTATATACTAAAGTAGAGAATATTGGTGGGGTTGCAGTCTTTGGGGTGGTGAAGATGAGCAACAGTGGTATAGTTGGGGGATTAGCTAGGGTTTCAATCCCTTCTGGTATGCGAAAGACGATCCAAAACATCAAAGAGATCACTGGAAATCATGGTGAAGATGAGATATATGCAATGCTCAAGGAATGTTCTATGGATCCCAATGAGACTACTCAGAAGCTTCTTTCACAGGGTTCATTTTTATCTCTCTCCCTTTTTTTTTTTTTTTTTTGTAAATGTAGTTCTATGTGTATGTACTTAGCTGTCACTTTACTGAATGAGATGGGTTTGATCTTGATTTTTTTTGTGATCTGTTTATGGGTTTGATTATTTGATAGAATGAGTTTTTTTGGAGATACCCTTTTCTTCAATTTTGATTTTTCCCCCTTTTCTCTTTTTTGGTTGGTCTTCTGCATGTGCCTTGTACTCAATTGAATGCTCCTTGGTTTTCTCACCTTTTCTTCTTCTTACCTTTTTTGTTCCTTTTCTTTCTGGTGTTTTGAATTTGGGGTTGGGGGCAGAATTCAATTTTGGGTTTATTAATGGTGCACTTGTATATGTGTAAAAGGGCTGTCTTTAGTTTGTTATGGTGTTTGAGAAAAAAACCTTCTGATAGATGCAATCACCCTTCCTCCTCTCTGCAAAAAGGAGGGGGGTGGGGGGCTATGTTGGTCGAACTCTTCACAACTGGGGGGGGGGGGGGGGGGGGCGGCATTCAG
>NW_006239173.1:666421-698819 GCF_000226075.1 Solanum tuberosum
GAGGGGTGACAATCTGCTTTTGGTTCAAGATCAGATTTTGCAGCAAATTATATATGGTTTTGGGTTAAAAATTACATTTTTGCAGCTATGATTTAATGTACAACAGGTTGATGGTTGGTCCAAATGTGCCATTCACAGTTTTTGATAATGTGCCATTCACATTAGGAACTAAAGGGTCTTTTGTTCTCTCTTTTTTTTTTTTTTTTGGGTACCCTTTGTGTTTGTGACATACCTAGGTTTCTTTACTAAACTCACGTAAGCTTTGTTTGCAGATACATTCCATGAAGTTAAAAGTAAGCGCGATCGGAGAAAAGAGGTATGCCTAGGAACTGATTTGCTTATCTACAATCGCTTTTTATAATATGAAAAAATGACGAACTTACTAATTTGCCTGTAAACGTCTTATGGGAGTGGCATAGGCATGAGTTGTCTTTTCTCCGTTATTTTGGGTGAGAAATTGTAAAATAATGTAGTCATCTGTTTTAGGTGCCTGAAGAGGTTGTTGTAGTGCATACTCTTGGTCTGTGGCTGAAATACTGGTTGATAAGTGCTCATTGGTGTAGGTTCTAGAGTCTGTGTGGAATGGGCGAGTGATTTATTGCCTGAAACAGATAACAAATTCTAGAGCATATCTATAGACCTGTCGCTATCACGTAGCTATTCAGCATTTGCGAATGCCATCTGGTGTTCAACTGCTATAATCATAGTTGCACCTTATCTTGCTGTTCTGCTGAAGAAAATTACATAGTAGTACTGATTAATGCTTGGTTTATCAGAAAAAAGTCCTGATCTAATAGCTATGCATTAGCACCTTAGCAGAATTCATTCATCTTTTGGCTCTTAAGGACCTAGTGAATATCAAATGGGTTACTTTGTTGGAGGACTTAGGGATTAATCCGATTTGGTATAAGCATCTTGCTTGGATTGTGTTGTTGATTCTTTTAACGCCTAATAAATGAAGAACTGTTTTGGGTTACTGTAGACCTTTCATCTTCTCTTTCTCATTTTTGGCCTCAGAATTCAATTAAGGAGTCTGCTGAACCAAAGTGGAAAACAGGCATGCAGGGCAGAGGTAACAAAGGGATTCGTGGAAATTTGACTTCTCGTCATGCTTCACATGGTAAACAATATGTTTTTAATCTTCCTGCATTTTGGTAGTCTCTTGTGATATTGCAGAGCCCTGGTTCCTCATTTTGTGTTCTTCTGAATCTTAATTTACGAGCCCAACTTTTCTAACATACTCAAGCCACTTCCTTTTCCATCTATTCTGATGTGCCCTTCTTGCTAAATGACTAAAGGCACTGATTTCTGAGGTTTAATGTCTAATCTACAGTATGTCACTTTATTTACACATTTCATCTGTTATTTCAAATGCATCTTAACCGATTTTGACCTCTTAATCAGGCATTCCTACCACTATCAGGCTTTAAAAAATTGATTTCACACTTGAGGCTTTTTCATTTTGCTCATAGAAAGAGCCTTTATATCTCTTTTAGATTGATCTTATGTTCCTCTCATTCCTTATCCACTCATACTATCATGTGTATGTTTTATCAGATGTAGGTGGTGGAAAGAACGGTCAAAACAATATTGCCAATCAAATTCTTGACAAGAGTGTCGACCTATCTACTGTAGCTGATGTTGAGGCTAAGAATATTTCAAGGTGGTATTTGATGTTTACAGTTTTTTTTGCTTTATTGGCAATTGTTGCATATGCATGATACCTTGATTGCCAGGGTATTGCCGTGCATAGTTGATTACAAAAAAAAGCCCTCTGACGACTTCGGTTGCCTAAATGATCTGGTCTTATTTTGAAGGACTAATTTTCATTATTGTTTTCAGCTCATCAAGTGCTGCAGTAAATGGGCCTAGCGATCTAGCTTCGGGGAGCAACAGTATCGTACAAAATGCTCATGCACCCCCAAGAAGAGGAGTTAAACAATTTGAAGCAAATACAGGCATGCAGACAACTTCTGCTGATTCCACCAAAAGCCCAAAATCAGCTACAGGAAACAGGGATGTTCATGGTCAGCGGATGCCAAACACCGACAGTTCTTCAAGAACGCTATCTTCACCATCTCCAACAGGAGCTGATCTCTCAGCTTCAGATCCCGTGCTCTTGCCATCTCAAGATTCACGTCCCGCTGGTGTAGTAGGCACAGTTAGAAGGGAAGTTGGGGCCCAGCATTCTCTGGTTGAACATGTTTCTTCTAAATCTAATGGGAGCAAAAAGACTACTGGTAAAAGCTTTGAAGACTTAATAATATGAAACTGTTATTATTTGATATAATAGGTGTTAAGATTTGTATAATTATATATTTTACTATCCCCTTTTTGTTTTTTAAGAAGACGGACTTGTTACTGCTCAATTTATGAAGCTTATATATTTCTTTCCCCTCACATCCTAGTAGCAGTTTCTACTGCTGGAAGCTCAAATAGCCAAGTAAAGACGCCAAGCAAATTTCAGGGGCCTGGAAAGAATCAACTTCCGGAGTACTCGCAAACTGCTTCTTCAACCCATAGTGGTTCTTCCGCTAGTAGGCCATCATCTAATTACAACAATCGGTCACACACAGTTGGTCCACAAAAAGGTACAGTAATTTAACGTGATATGTATGTTGTAATATTGTTTGAAGCCCTAACTTCTCAAATGATTTACTAAACTGATTTTGTTACTATTGCTACATAGTTTGATAATGTAGTTCTTGGATTTTACCTCATAATTACCTGCATAATGTTCTTCTTCCTTTCCTTTTTGTGCTTGGGTAAGGGAAGATTGAAGCATAATTTAATCAACTCTCAGAAAGAGCCTAATCAAGAAAAATGCAGAGAAATCTTTTTCTGTTTCATCTATCCAGAAATTTTTTTCACAATTACAGCCTATATTTTAGTTTCAGAAAAACTATAGATTTTGTGAAATTTGCAGTGATGGAAGTGGTATGGTGTACTTTGATAGAGTAGAATACCGGAAATCGTTTTTTCACAAAGAAAACTACTAGAAATCTTCAAGACTATTTATTCACATGTACCACATCTAGTATCAGATAGAGTTGGTGCCCTTTTTTTGGGGGTGGGGGGAAGCCGTAAAGTAGACTGCCAGAAATAAAAAAAAAGTTTATGGTTAGTTATATAGGTTCCGTAAGTATGTAGTTCAAAACTTGTGACTTGGTTCAAGTGGCTAGGACTTGTGACTTTGGTCACAGGTTCGAGCCGCACGCGATGCGATCTAAGCATGGTATTTAAGTGGAGAAGAGTAGAGGGGCGAGTCTATTTTCCCTGAGTTTCAAAGGCTGCGTCCTAAGGGTTGGCCACGGATGGATTTCTCCGTCATGAAAAACTTATGAAGTTCAAAACTTTTGTGTTTATAGTTATATTATGAGTTTTTTTTTGAAAAATAGTTATTTTGAATGTTCTGGGTTGTCTGTTTATATTTCGAAGGCAGCACTTGGTACTGATGCTTTAGAACCTTCCATGCCACTGTCATATTGCAGAAACAAATGAATTGATCTGCAAAGTCCTAGTAGGGTGGTCTGTTGTAGAGATGAGAAATGAATAATATTATTTTTTAATCAAGAGACGAGAATGAAAATAAAGCTATTATTCCAGTTCATGCCATCCCCCGTAAGAAGTTCTTTGATTACGTAATGCAATTTATCAAGAAACAGTAAAACCATTTCCCACAAGAACACTTGCTTGTGGTTAAGATTGCACATTATCAAATCACAAATTTATGACGAAGAACATTGCAGAAGAATGAGTATAGCATTTCTGCTTGAGATGCTTTTGTGAAATTAAAAAAAAGCTTTTGCATGTCGCAACAATGAATAGAGAGTAAAACTTTTGGAACAGTAATGGAGATACAACTTTGATCTTCTCTTCATAAAAGAATATAGAAAGGGGTGCTTTTCATGCTACAAGAATTTTGAATTCTTGTTGATTTGGTCATATGAGCTGAAATTGAGATCAGCATAGCTTAAATGAGTTGAACTAGTGGAAACTTAAGTTTTGTTTGCTTATCTTTGTTAACAATACATCATTATGAGCATCATTATAAAATGTTTGCGCGAAGGTCCCTGGTTCTCGAGCCCATTTCATATTGTACATACTCGGATTTTTTTCTTCTAAAATGCTCATATACGACTTTTAGAATTGTTCAGTGTTCACAAATAAAAAAATAGTCTCATCTGGAACTTAGCTCAAGTTTGAGTTTCCCAAATCAAAATGTTGCATCAGAAATGTTTAAGTGCAACATGTTCACGTTCTCAAAATAGAATATTGGCCGTTGACTCGTTACAAGTCATTTGGTCCTTGCATAAGTGAAGTTTGCTGGATACTGCCTGGTAAAGGTTTGAAAGTATTGATCTTTGTTTAGATACTTGTTTGTTTTTACTTTCGAAATGTTGTATAGTGTCTTGAGTTTTTGTGTTTGGTGTGCTTGCAACTGTCACTAGATGACTAGAGTGTTCCCAAAATTTGAACCTTAGTTCTGTAAGTCTCCTTGCTTGTTTGTTGGTTTGAGTTCACTTGTTAGATTGGAAAAGATAAAGAATGCAGTTTAGCAAATAGAGTTTGTCTTCCTCATCTGTCCAGTAATTCACGCTGGAAGCATAACACTGTCTTCTATGTTTTTCTACACCAGGTCCTTGTAAGGAATGGAAGCCAAAGCCTGTAAACAGTAATCTAGCTCAGGGGTCTGCTCTTGCTGCTGCTGCTTCTTCATCTGGCGTTTCTATGGTTTCTGTTGAAGTCAATACTATGTCGCAGCCTCCTGCTTCTGTTCCTGAAACAAAAGAAGTCACTGAGGATCTGCAGAAGAAGTTAAAGGAATCACACATTTCAGATGTTGAAAATGTTATTATCCCTAATCACCTTCACGTTCCTGAGTCTGAAAAACTTGGGTTCTGTTTTGGAAGCTTTGACTCTGGCTTTAGTTTGGGCACAAGCACAAATATTGCTCCTGAGCATGATGGAAGTCCACCACTTTCTGAATCTTCTGAGAGCATTGAAGAAGCTGCAAGTGCACAACTTCCAAGGTCTCTCTCTCTCTCTGCTGCTCCCCCTATTGATATGACAGAAGTTTTTTTGCAGTAATTTCTATTATATATATTCTTATCAACCAAGAATAAATAACTTATATTGAATCTTTAAGAAGTCTTTTGGTTTCAAATTACAGTTTCAACAGTAGTAATAACGGGTTAACTCAAAACATGCTATCAGTAGATGATTTAGATACACCCTCTGCTCCCTTTGTCCCACTCCTGCTGTCACAGTTCAACTATTCTACTTTGGGTTGTGCCAGGTTTTCCCAAAGTTGGGTCCACCTAGTTGAGAAAAATAGGTATCTTTGGACCCAATTTTCCCATAAAAATAAAATTCTTCAAAAGTTTATTCTTCTCTCCATTTTTTTGATGACTGAGAAATCTGGGGCCAACTCTTAGGACCAACTACAACTTTTGAGACTTAGGATAATGGGCCTTCCCCTCAACCCTTCTCCACTTAAATATCATGCTTAGTTCACATGGCGCAGGGCTCGAACATGTGACCCAAGTCACAAATCTCTCAACCTTTGCCACTCGAACTGAGCTCTTGGGGGATTCTTTTCTCCCTTTTGGACCGATATATATTGTGTATTGATAACTGAGAAATCCCCAAGGGCTGTAGTGCAAGTTGGAAATTTCGTGGATAATGAGTTCGCCCCTCTACCTTTTCCACTTAAATATAAGAGGCTTTCTCTGTTGTAGGGTTCAAACCCTGCCTTGCGTCTAACCTACACATCATGCCCTGCACTCTCGCCTCCAGATCTAATCCTGGATGACGACCTACTTGTATATTCCAACAAAAAACTTCAAGTCTCAACTTAAAACAATGTCTAGTGAAACTAGGACACTTTAACTGGATAAAGGGAGTAACTTAGACTTAACTTGACTACCTGACATTCAGTGCTTGAAGTATCAAGTGACACAAGCTTCAGTTTTTTTAGTTTCAGGGCTCAATCTTTAACATTATAATACAACTTCTTAGTCAGGTCTTATCCTTGCACTCAACTTGTTTTCTTATTTTCTGGTGCTATTCTTTAGAAAAGATCTTCGTGGACACAGATATTCAAAGGCTTGTGTGAATTTGTTTTGGTTAGGGGTGTGGTGGTGGGGTGGGATGGGGGCATTCTTGCTGTAGCTTTGAGAAAGATCCCCCATTTTTTAAGTTTTTTGGTGCGCATGAGCATGTTTGCCTCTTAGTTTTTTATTCTGGACTTGCTCAAGTCTTTTATTTCCAAATCAAAATTGGATTCTGATGCATGAATAGATTTGCACGTCCTCCAGTTCTAACATTTCACATCTGACATTTTTATTCTGTATGAATGCATGCAGTAATCAAAATGCATCAGCTGCTGCAGAGGAAACAGATTATCCTGATCAGCCTCCATCTTCACATGGACAGGAGAGTTTGCCTGCAGAAGGAGATGGTGATATCTCATCCTCTGCTCCAGAGTGCAGTGAACCGAAGCAAGAGACTCTTCCAGCGGGCCAACAATATTCAGTTGTTCATACATCCCCCAACTATAATTTTGGATTTGCGCCACCGATGTTGAGCAATCAGCTCCCACCCTTTGAAAACTCTGAATCTCAACCTCGAGATGTTTCTCGTCTTCCAAATTTTCTTGTAGGTCTTCATTTTATGATTTTTTAGCTACCTATTTTGTCATTATAATGCTTTCTGAAGCCTCAAGTTGTTATTGGTATAACAAACTTACATATTGGTGCTTTAAACATCACAGCAGTTTGATTGAACACTTTACTCAGTGTGTACTGGTTTTACCTCAATACGTGTCAGGGACCTAGGATATTCATATGTTTGTTCAGTTGTGCTTGGTTTCATAGTGATGACTGTAGGAACTATATAACAACAATTGCTTCTCCGAAAAAGATTTGACATGTTAGAAATTTTGTGTCAATGATAATCAATACATGTTGAAGCATTTGTGTGGTTAAGCTCAGAAAATATACTTATATACTTCAGAAGTTTTACATCTATTCATTTGTTCAGGTTCAGCATCCCATTGACCCAAGCTACTATCCCCACTTCTACCGTTCAAGTGCTGATAATGATGGCCGCATTTCACCCTTTCATTCAGCAGGTGTTTCTACCCAGTACAATGTTGCAGTTGTGCCTCCACACACTTCTCAATCTCCTCAAGAGGTTAGAATCCAACTCAGCTGAGTTCTGGTTTATATTTTGTCTCTAATTGTTTTCTAATTTTGCGGGGAGAAAGATAAGCAGAAAGGGAAGGGAAGAAAAGTGTGTGCTAAGGGTTAGGGTTCTGGTGTTTGGCTAAAGACCTAGAAAAGCCCTCTTGACCCTGTATGCTTGAGTCATAATTAGTGCCTAGTTGATTCTTTAGTTTTATTATGCTGGCACAGAAGGCAATTCTCTACAATCTGAAATGCAGCTATGGATAGGCAGCGTACTGAAATTCAGAAAAGATTAATATATTTCTAGATTATAGTGAAAATTCTCTAATCTCTTGTAGACATAATTCCAGATGATAAACATGAATCATATTCAACCAAATGTTTTCTGAATTACCATGGAAGTAAAGCAGATTCTATGCAGTTTAAATTATGAGGGCACCAAATTTCCTTTTGCTAGAACATGCTTTCCTGATTAATATTGTAGGAGTTCTCAATAAGCCGCTGAGTAAAGAGTAAATATATTTATTACTTCTCTATATGCACTAAAATCATTGGTTTGGATGCCCTTCTGTTCTTTTTAATAGATCAGTCTTGATTTAACTTCTTATGGTGATGTTCAAGTAGTTTCATGGGAAGTCTGCTTAATAAAGAATGCACAGAGAACAATTAGTTTAGGGATATCTCACTTTACTGTGATGCTTTGATGTGCTGGCTTCAGTTGACCCACTCCTAGGAGTGTGCTTGTATTTATTTATTTGATTGTTCTGCAGGGTGGAAATAGTCCTGCTTTATCTGCAGCAGCTCCAACACCACTTGTGACTCAAGCTGCTGGGCTTATGCAGAGTTCTATAGCTGTACCTCAGCAACCTATCCCCGTATTTCGACAGGCTACAGGGATGCATCTGCCCCATTATCCTCCGAATTACATTCCATACGGTCACTACTTTTCACCACTTTATGTTCCACCAGGAGCCATCCATCAATTATTAAGCAATGGTGTATTTTCCCAGCAGCCTCAGGCTGGCGGTATATATCCACCTCCACCATCAGCTGTTCCCAGATACTCACTTTCGCAATATAGACCAGGAGCTAATGTGGGAAATCCAGCTCACATGGGAGTGCCTGGCACTTATGCGCCATATGGATCCGCTCCTGTCAACTATAACCCTAGTTCAGCTACAACCACTGGAAACCCTGCTTCCAATGAGGATCTTTCTGCATCTCAGTTCCAGGAGAGTAATGTCTATTTGAGTGGACAACAGGTTGGCCCTATTATCTGCTCTTAGCAATGTTGGTGATTCTTTATGCTCCATTGAAATATTTCCTGAGAATGTGTGCACCATTATTGCTGAAAATAGTGAAAACTGTGGTATTTAGAGCTTGAAATGCTTTGAGCGGTAGTGGTTAGGCTGGTAAGAATTAAAGCCAAAAACTGATTAGTCTAATCTAATTGGAGTACATTATATCAGTTGGGCCTCTAGGGAAGTTGAGAACCCCATCAGGAATATCTGGACTATGGTCCCAGCTTGCATATTTTGGTGTATTTGGTGTGAAAGGAATAGGAGATGTTTTGATGGGGGTATCAACTCAAATATGTTCACTCAAAACTAGTTGTTTGGTTAGCCTATTTAGCTGGCTAACTTTTCTCCAGTAAATAGTATTGACTCGTTCATGGATTTTATCAGTTCCTTACTGCTTTAGCCTTTAGGTTTTTTTTTTTTTTTTCTTTTTTTGTAATCTGGACCTGACATTTCCTCTTTTGCTGCAACTATTGCATCCAGTGGAAGCTTTTTCTAATGAAATCCTACTTCATCAAAAGAAATTGGAGTACATTAATTTGTCAAATTGAGTTTGATCTTAGTTTTGTTTATTACATCCATTAATACTTATATGTACTTTATGTGTTACCAGTTGTCCATTTCCTAGCAAAGTGTATGCTAATAGAGGCTTTGGCTTATCCCATGTCTGCATTCTAGTTGAGGGAAGAATTCTGTATTTCTGAAACAGAGATAACAATTAGAATTTCTGAATGTGATTTGTTGTTGCCTCCAGAATAAGTTGGCATATTGGTTTGCTTAGACTTCAACTTATCTTCCCTACTCTGATTAAATATCTTGTACCATTGCCTCAATGCCCTATTCCCCTGTGAAATAGCATTGTCAAGGAGGTCCCTGAGCTAATTGATTTCCTTCCACCACTTCATAAATATTTATCATATGTGTGAATGTTAGAAGAATGTGATTGATTGTAGATGCGACATCTCTTTTTTGCAGAGTGAAAGCTCAGGTGTGTGGATTAATGCGCACAATAGAGATTTATCTAGCTTGCAAGCAAGTTCCTTTTATAATCTTCCTCAGGGTCAAGTGGCTCTAACACCCACTCAACCAGGTCATGGAGCTTTTGCTGGTGTTTATCACCCAGCTCAACCAGTTACAGCAGCAACTGTTCATCCACTTCTGCAGCAGTCTCAAACAATAGCTGGTCCAGTTGATATGGTTGGACCAACCGGCAATGTCTATCAACGGCCTCAGCATGCACAGATGAACTGGCCAAGTAGTTATTGAGGAGCTATTCTTTTGTTCGTAAAGCATAAAACAAGAAATGAATATTGTCATTGGAGTTTTTAGAGTTGCAACATGTTTTGATGTGGAGGAATGGTTCCATCAAATGTTGGAAAGAAGTGTGCAGGCTGACTGTAAATTAAGAAGGGTGTGTCAAAGAAGAGAACTTCACCAAAGGTCTCTTTCTTTACTTGGACTGAGGATTTAAATGGTGAATCCTCCTGTAACTGATAGTGGCAGATTTTAGTTGAGGCAGGTATATGCCGATTGGTTTTGTTTACAACTTTATAGCCTTCTATAGTTTTGAACATTTTGGTAGAATAACCATCAGAGGTTAAACTTTTTTCTTCCCTATATATTTCTTCCTTTTGATAGGATTTTAGGACTCTCGAAAGCAATGAGGTTTCTCGGGTTTTTTTTCATACATCCTGCTTTCATTCGTATCTTTGTACCTGTAAATTGATTTTGAGGAACTGTTGTAATTGGTGCAAAGAAAAATGCGGCATTATTCACAGTAAATTGTGTGGTGAATTTATACTGCTTGAGTTTGTTGGTGATCTCGCGTGCAATTCACTGTTAGTCTTGGCACTCTGGGAATGCACTTGATATTGCAGTGCCAAATTTGCCAGAAAGGGACTGCAGAGGCCAGAAAATATGAATTGTCTTCCTCTTTGCAGTGTTTTCTTATAATGAAATGTTTGTTTGTCATGTATATATCCTGCCATAAATTGGTGAGATGATGAATGCCTGGATTTGTTTAAGAAATGCTTGAATTTGAAGAGAAACAATGTGTAAGTTACTACTGGTACTTCACATTGAATCTGTACCCGTGGCGGGATGCATCGACAACCTCTTAAACTTGTCAATAATTTTTATTTAGACATTTATTTATGTCTTGTTCTGAGCATTTGAACACATGATTAAGTGTTTTTACTAGCTTTCTTTCGAATTTTGGAAAAGTTTTTGCACGTATTCTCAACCGTCTTATATGGATATGTTAACTACAGAATATGTTACCTTCTTTAATTACTTTACATCAACCTCAATTGGAACAAGCTCGAGATGTTATGGCTTATTGAGGTTAATGTACATGTATAATTGGAGGAGTTGATATATTTTAAGTAGTTAATTTATGAGCACTTGAGAATATATGGAGAAATTTTTCTCAAGTTTGACTTGGTAAGTATCTAATGAGAATATTTTATCATGTAAGCGTTAGATCGATAAATGCCCGCAAGTGTTTAAATGAAATTTTCTATGTATTGTGCCAAAAAAGTATGTCTCGAAAGTGTTGATTTTCGTTTTTGCTAGACATCCAAACAAGTGCAAGACGACAACAAACTATGAGCCAAATTATAGGACAAAGTGCCAAGAATATCAGACATGTCACAAGAATTGTACATTTATAATTCCATACAAAATACAAACATTATCTTCCAAATCACTTGGGTCCATTGGACCTTGGATACTCAAAACTATACCTAGAATTAAGAGCATTTCGTCGAAATACAATCATGACTAGACGATCTGAGAATTGTCATAAGCTTGTCAATAAGCAAAACAAGCTTTTAACGAAGCTTTGACAAGGGAGAGCGGATGCCTTCTTATATCCGCCCTTATAAAAGCCTACCAGAGAAAAAACTATGCCAAATAGGGGAAGAATGCAATAAAACATCTCTCCAATCTAATTATTTATACTGGAATTAAAATTTCAACCAAATGCCAAAAGACTAATTCTACATATACACATAGAGATATATTCTACTGGCCAAAACATGAATCTTATTAAAGGAATTAAAAAAAAAACTTTCTTATGTTTTAGAGATTTAATGACTTATTATAATAAATTCTCCGACGAAAGTAATTATTCTTGTTTAGTAAATATGGCCGCCATCAATTTAAAAAAACTATTCTTAGTTGGTTGAGATTGACCAAATTAATAATAGTATATTACTAGGTATAATTGGTAGGTAGCCAAACCATTTACCAACATATGAAGTGTCCAAAGTAACTTTAGGTTTGGAAATCCTTAATATATAATTGTTGGGAAAAGTGTAATGGATATATGGTATATTCTTGCCAAGTTCAAGGAGTTGCTAGTTTAATACTTCTTCATCCGTTTCGATTTATTTGTCTTAATTTAACATGATAAAGTTTAATAAAATAAAAATAAAAACGTTTAAATTTTATTATCTTAAATTAACGATGTGTGTAATATATCAACATGTCCTTTTAATCTTATCATTTTAAATCACGTTACAAATAGAGAATATGATTGGGAAAATGCATAAGTACCCCCCCAGCCTATGCCCAAAATCCCTGAGACACACCTAACCTTTACTAAGGTCCTATTACCCCCCCGAACTTATTTTTTAATTAATTTTTTACCACTTTTCGGCTTACGTGGCAATATAAACCAAATAGGTTGAAAGTTTTGTTCAACACGCGCCGGGCCCCACTTTTTCAACTTTCTAAAAAGTAAGCTATCAGTTCATTTGTGAATATATTTTTAGTTAGTTTATAGCTTTCAATGTTTATATATTTTATTTCAAATTTGGGCTTGTAAAATTTTGTAAATATTATATATATAATTTTATTTTATTTATAGATAAAAAAATATTACTTATAATCTACTTTGTGAATATATTTTTAGTTAGTTTATAGCTTTCAATGTTTATATATTTTATTTCAAATTTGGGCTTGTAAAATTTTGTAAATATTATATATATAATTTTATTTTATTTATAGATAGTTACACTTTTCCAACTTTATCATAATTGTAGGATACTTATAAGACTAGAAGGTACTCTCTAATAGTGCATATAATTATTTTGTTTGTTCAAACATGTTTTTATTTGTATGCAACCTCAATTTTTATATCAATTATGTAGAAACTTTAATAGTGAATAATTTCGATCATTATTATTAATAGAACATAAGAAGAATTATTACTCAAAATCTTTACGTTAATAAAAATATAAATTGTTGTAACTATTATTTATAGATGATTAAAAAAATAAAATTGGGAAGAAAATAGTAAGTAAAAATTACACGTTATATTAAATTATCTTTACATTAATAAAAAAAGAAATTGTTGTTAGTATTATTTGTAATATATTTAAACCAAAAATAACAATGGGAAGAAAATAATAAGTAAAGATTACACGTTGTATTAAAATAATAAGTATTAAAAATTATGATAAATTTTATAATAGTCATAACAGGAATTTACGCAATAATTACTATATTAGAATACTAGAAAAATTGATAAGTTCCTCGACATCTAATCATTGATTAAAATTTAAATTATTATTTTCTTCTGCGAAAGTTTAAGAGATTAAATTAATGTTTTAAAAAATAATATAACAAACTGATTAATTAATTATTTTCAATGATTAATAAGAAAATGTATATAGCAAGTACATGTATTATTATTACATTATTTATATCCACTCTATATTAAATCATTTTTCTATTATAGTTTGACGCAAATTTCAGAATGTAAAGAATTTTTTGGATTCGAAAAATAAATATTCAAAATATACTAACATGTCATTTAATCTTATGATATTTTACATTTCATGTGAAAAAAAATTAAATATTAATTTTTTAATATGAAAAATATTAATTTATTAATACAACATAAAAGTAATAAAGGACAATATATAAAAATATTTGAAGTATTTGATATTTTATTAAATTAAAATAATTCTAAATTAATATATAATCGCGCAACGCGCGGGTACGTATACTAGTAAAGAACAATAATAAAGAAGAAGACAATTGAGTTAATATTTATTTTTCCTAAGTTTAATTTAACACATGACCAATTTTATTGGTCAGTGCTGTCAAAAAGCTGCACCCACGCGCCTAAAATAGGTGAAATCACGGACTCAGCCACGTAGGCCAAAAAGTGGTAAACAATTAAACTAAAAAATAAGTTCGAGGGGGGTAATAGGACCTTAGTAAAGGTTAGGTGTGTCTCAGGGATTTTTGGGCATAGGCTGGGGGGGTACTTATGCATTTTCCCAATATGATTTAACACATTTTTTTTAAAAGTAAGATAAACAAATTAAAATAAGAATATCTTGTTTTATATATACTAATAACTTTTAACTATTAGCTTATGATCTTTGTGATACAAACCTATGGAAAAGAGTGATGTATGTAATTCAAATTTAATTTAGAAGGGACTATTAAGGATGTATTATTATATATATAGATTAATATGAGGAGTCCACAAAGAAATCCAATCATATACTTTTTGAAACTTTGTTTGGTGACTACTTTTCTTGTAATATTAGTATTACCCTCTCTAATAATTTCATCATAATTAAGTAATTTGAAAAAGGCATTTTCTAATTACTCTAATAAATCAATAGTACATCACAAATAGAGTATAGAACAATATATTTCCATATTATGATCAACACTAAGCTTAGCCCATATGTGACATTTCTCCGGTTTTTATTTTGTGTCCAATATTTATTTGAGAGCAATATTAATATGAATTTATGTTGTTTTCCTTATTTGTATCATTAGAATAACTTTTCTTTGATGTCTTGATGATAAAATAGTGAAAATATTGTGTTATAGCCTGATTTGCCCTATCTATAAAATATTGTATTTTAATTCATTTTTACCAAAAAGAATATATTTAGGGAGAAAGAGAAAAAAACTTTCACTGATAGGCTAAAATATCAGACAATCAATCGAATAGACTTTTAAATTCTCATATAATGATTACTTGTCTCATCATTTATCTTAATTATACTTATAATTATAGATAATTTTAGACTTAATAGGATCAAATTCTTTCACACTATTCATATGTAAATTAAAATTATATATTTTTCATAATTCAACTTTACGTGAACTTCTTTATACACGTCTCAATATCTAACCTTCAATAATTCATTTCAATCAATCATACCACCCTACTCTCCCCACCTTCTTCACACGATCGTTAATTAGACTCATATAAAAAATAAACTATATTACTTGATTAGCATTTTTTAATTGCATTAGGACCATTATTTTATAATTAAATCCAGACTAGGCCACATCAAGAAGAACACCTTTAGCTTTTATAATTTTAGTATTATTTTCACCATTGATGAATCATTCCTCTTCATATCAAAATGATTAAAAGATATTGTATGTTAATTAATGCATGCATTATTGAACTAACTATGACGACAATATCGTGATTAATTGAAATTAGACTACGTAAATCACATGATCTCAATCTTTAAAACTCCTTTATATATAGGATAAATGATGCTTAAGTTTATCCTAATTTCTAAATACACTTTACTTAAATAACTTGCATAGTACTGCTAAGCATAATTATTTCTTATTCTTAATCAACACCTTCTCCTTTTCTTCTTTTCACTTTACTAGTTCAAGAAAATAATCAAAATAAAAATTGAAATGCATCATTTAAATAGTTAAAAAAACTTCCCTCTCCCTTGACGTAATAATTTTTTTTTATTGTTTTATCGACCTCTGATTTAATAGTTGTACATACTAAAAATTATCTTCGTATCTTAATACTCCTATTTTATTTTTCGAAAAAGAACTTATTTCCTATAAATTATCTCTATTTTTCTTAGTTGAGAATTGAGATAAATAATATAGTTTTTTTTTTTTTTGGATTGAAAGGGGCGTTACTTCCTAAGTAAAAGGTAATTAATGTATATTTCCTTAAACTTAAGGGGGTGTAAATGTAAAATTAGTAAATTACCATAAAATACGCAAAGACTCAAGAGTGTACAACCTCTAAATAGAAAAGTACAACAGTTGAATCTTAAATAAAGTTGTTCTTCATCTGTAAAAAAATCAACAGAATCTCCATTGTTGAATACACCCTCTGAAAGAGAGCTCAAAAGGGTGTCAGAAAAATGGTAAAAGAGGAGATATTGATGGAAGAAGAAGAAGAAGGAAAAGGCAATCTTGAAGAGGAAGAAGAAGAGGAGGAGGAGCAGATGCAGACGAAGAACAGAAAATGCAAGAATGTGATAGAGGAGATAGCAGAGAAGTTGAAGAGTGCAGTGGAAGAGGTAGAGAAAATTGAAGCAGCTAAGGAAATTAGGAAATTAGTGAGGAAATCTTCGTTTTCCGGTAAGACTCGTTCACGGTTTGCCGCCGCCGGCGTTATTCCGCCGTTGGTTGATATGCTACAGCCGTGTTCTTATTCTCTACTTGCTCGTGAAGCTGCTTTATTAGCCCTCCTTAATCTTGCCTCTCGTAATGAAAGGTTCGTACTATTAAACTCTTTTTTTTTTTTTGAGAAATATATATTTGTGGATATTTGTTATATATATTTGAAAATGGTGTTTTCTTGGTCTAGATGATTTAGATGGTAAGGATTGTGATTTTTTTCCCGGTAAAATTGAAAATTTTGGATGTTGAGTTTGGGAATATTTATTACTGTGTAAATGAGAAGGAAAGGTGCTATTAGATGAAAATGGTGGATTTAATGTAAGTCATACAATTCCATTTTGACAAACAACTATGATTTTAACTGTAGGAAGCTCTAAATTAAGGCTTTGGTGTAATGGAATGGGTCTTGTACATAAGAAGATGCTCAAATATAGAAACCAGCTATACAAATCCCCGCGGTGGACATCAGCTTCATACATAAAGAGCTATTTGGAACAATGAATAGTAGTTATCAGAGAACAACCAGAGCTAATTTGCAGGAATTTAATGTTAAAGTATAATTTCTTTACTTAGTTATGAGTTGTTGTCACCTAGATGTCATGATGACATTCACGATTTAGTTTTACTTGCAAAATAGGGATAAAGAGTTGGCCACTGGACTGGGATGGGGGGATGTAGTTTTTTTGTATATGAATTATGCTATCCATGCAGACGCTAATACTTTATATATGAAGAAAGATGATATAGAACAAGATTAGGGACTGTTAGGCCAAAAGGATATTCCAGTTCCCCCAGATCGAGATACATCATGACCCATTGAGTTTTTATCTTTAGAAGCACATTTCAATGTGGCATCTTCTCATTGGTGTTTTAAAAGGTCTAAATGAAGTGTGGTGCAACTGTGAAATTCACTTGAAAGGCTTGGGGAAGCAATGAGGTGAACATGCCCTAACTGATAGTTCATGAGCCCAGGAGCGTCCCACAAGCAATACTTGGGTCCAACAATGGGGAGGTTGATGGGGGTTTCTTAGTTGCACCCTGAGGGGGAGGGTTCTGGGAGCTACGGGAAGAAAAGGAACAAGACAGTTATACAGGGTTAGCAGATAACAAGAACCATACCAGATAATAATTAAATCATATCAGTGACCTTGAGTTCATGCGCCAAGGAAGAAGTGGCCTTGGCTACCACTGCCACCTCCAGTGCATGACTCAGGTCACCATTTAGTAGTAGTGCATCTCAATTGTAGGCTGTGAACCAAGGGCCTTGTCTCTCTGGCAAAGCAGCAATGTAAAATTGTAAAATACTCGTAGAAGAACATAAACCTAGAAGCTTCTCTGACAACTGAGCTATTGGGCCGAGCTGAGACCCTAAATTGGCCTTTAGAAGTTGTGTTTCACCCAAAAAGATTTCTTACCAAAAAATTGCATTTAAAAGTCGTATTTAGTGCTAAACCTTTGCTCATCAATACCTGTTTGGAGCCAGAAAAGAAGTTTTACATTTAATGTGCAACAACTACGATTTCAAGGATTCGTAAACTGTGTTCTGGAATCTGATTGAGATTTTGAAAGGTCAAAAAGTTGTGAACTTTGGGCTACTTGCCGTGATAGTGAAGTTCTTGCACCTTTGCATCTCACTAGAAGATGTCATCCTGTTTCTGTAATATCTTACTTTTGGTCAGGGCAGAATACATCTTTCCATTTTCGTGTTTTATTTGAAAGAGGAAAAAAATCACCCTTGTTAGGCATGTAAATGAACTTCTCATAGGCTGTAACTGTACAATATGTCCATGGCTCAATCATCTTTATACGCATCATCTCCTGATCTATCTACTGACACAAGGGAGGGAAGCTTTTCTCTCTCTCTAGGTTGTGAAATGGCTAGATAATGGTATCATTTGTTTGGCATATAATTTGTTTTTTTTTTCTGCCCTCCCCTAGTTTCTGTCTTCCCTTTTTTCTGAAGTTCTTTGGGTGTGTTCGGTATGGAGGAAAACATTTGCCAGAAAATGTTTTTCAATTTTCCATCTTTGGTTGGCCAAATTTTTTAGAAAATATTCTCTAGGAAAACAAGTTCCAAATGGGGAAAATGACTTCGCTAGTTGAAGTAGGGAAAAAAATTCTACAACATTTCACATTGATAGTGTTTTCCCCACGATCCAACACACCTCATCTTCACCCCCACCCCAGTAGCCCAATCCCCACCACCCACCCTACACCCTCACCCCCACCTCCCATAGTATTTGTCTTGCATTATATACAAATGCTTCTAGGATAATATTTCTTGCTTACGTACTTAACACAAGAAAACAAGTAAGAAACCTTGGAAAACATTTTCCGTGAAAAACATTCCTTCGTAGCGAACCAGGCGAACACACCCTTTTTTGTCTTGTTTTTCTAATAATTTTGTGTTCTCTTGGTGTACTTCCAGATCTTTCTTCACCTTGTTTGTTAGGTGATTGGTGCCTTATTTCCTTGAGAGTTTCCTTGTTATTGGAACAATTAAGATGTCAATGCTCGAGAAATGTTGTGGTTATAGTTATACCCCCAAAGAATGGCCAAACGTAGCCATGATCTGAAGCTTGATCGTCTGGTTTCATAATCACTGTACCTTTTCTTACATGTAGATGTGGTTAAATTGTTTGTTTTCTGTTAATTTGGCATTGGAGATTCTCAATAAATTCGGGAGTAAAGATGGATGATTATACAGAATAGAGGATAATTGATGTGCTCACATGGTCATATTTTCCTCTTTCCTTTGCTCATGTAAGCAAGAGTTCTTCGTTTCAGCTTAGGATGGTTTTTGCATACTTGCCAACAACATCCCTGTTTAGGAATAGCATATAATGAGAATGTCCAAGTTCTCTCTCTCTCTCTCCTGACCTTTCCATAGGTTTAGTATAACAGTTTCTTTGGTATTCTCTCTCTCTCTCCTGACCTTTCCGTAGGTTTATTTTAACAGCTTCTTTGATATTCTCTCTCTCTCTCCTGACCTTTCCGTTGGTTTTTTTTAACAGCTTCTTTGGTATCCTTGGACATATATGATATATCGTCATTGTTCTTTTTGAAATCCCCTTATTTTGTAATAATTGCTTGATTCAAGGATAATCAACTTATCTCCTTATATTTCTTTTCAAACTTATCAGAAACAAAATAAGGATCGTTGCATCTGGTGCCATTCCTCCTCTTGTGGAGCTCCTCAAGTTCCAAAATGGCAATTTGAAAGAACTAGCAGCTGCTGCTATTTTGACATTATCAGCTGCTGCAGCCAATAAACCAACAATAGCTGCATCCGGAGTTGGACCTCTTCTGGTGCAGATCCTTAGTTCAGGAACTGTTCAAGGAAGGGTTGATTCCGTCACATCCCTCCACAATCTCTCCACAAGCAAAGAAGATCCCAAGTTGGTTCTTGATGCTAGAGCGGTTTATCCACTAATGAATCTCCTCAAAGACTGCAAGAAATATTCCAAGTTTGCCGAGAAAACCACAGCGCTACTGGAAATTCTCTCTAATTCTGAGGAGGGAAGAGATGCAATCACAAATGCAGATGGTGGAATACTTACTCTAGTCCAAACTGTTGAGGATGGGTCACTCGTCAGCACAGAACACGCTGTTGGGGCTTTGCTGTCATTGTGTCAAAGTAGCCGAGACAAGTACAGGGAACTCATTCTCAAAGAAGGCGCCATTCCAGGCCTTTTACGGTTAACTGCAGAGGGCACACCTCTAGCTCAGGAAAGAGCTAGAACACTTTTGGACTTGCTTCGAGACTCTCCTCCTGAAAATAAATTCTCATCCTCCACATTGGAGAGAATAGTATACGACTTCGCTGCACAAGTTGATGGAACAGATAAAGCAGCTGACACAGCCAAGAGATTGTTGCAAGACATGGTTCACAGAAGTATGGAGCTGAGCATGAGTCGTTTACAGTTAAGGGCTTCATCGTGTACCCCTTCAAAGGTGCAGTCTTCATGAACAATTAGATAGTTTCAGGTTTTCACATAGAACAGTATACAGCTAAGAAAACAGCAGCTATGTAAATGATGGACTATATTAGCTCTTCTTCCTCTGCCCGATTTTATGTGGAAAGACGCGGAGTTGCAAAGGCCATATGACCGGAAACTAGTAGCTAGTACATGCTGGTGGTAAAACCAGTGGTCCTGCTTAGGTGATTTTCTTGACCTTAATGAGCATTGTACATTTCTAATTCAATCACACATTTGTAAAGTTTGCAAGTACTTGCACATTGCCATTTTTCATGGTGTTATATCTACCATTTTGTTAGAAAAGGTTCCTCTGCAGAAGAAAATTCACTGAATAAGGTCTCTGACATTTGGCCATATGCAGTTTCTTCCTTTAATCTTGACTTCCTTGCTTTGTATGTATAAACAATTTATTTAGAATTCAGTTAGCTTTTTTTTTTGTTTCCCATCCAGTATCTAGTACTCCTATTGGAGCCTGACTAAATCCGAATTCGCACTAGGAAGTCCCATAGTTGCTTCTTAAAAAAATTCAGACTTCCCAAACTCAAAATTTTAGTTTTTCTATCTTCTGATTGAATCGCCTGCCTTCGTTTACGCCCTACTTGAAAGGCTTGCTTTCTTACAAATTAGTTATGGTTTGAGATGAGAAAAATGCAGGCCAAACACAATGAATAAGAAATTGACAACAGATGGAATAATTCTTGTTCGATCGAGTTCTAGCTAGAGCAACGTCCTTTCCTATATGAGGACCATGAGCCAATAACTTAGACAAAAAGATCTTTAACTTATACACGAAAAATCTATGATGCTTATTAAGTTCGAAATTCATGAATTATTTATTGAGTTTGAACTCATTTTTCTTCTTCTTTTGAGTTTCTCGATCTACAATTAGGATTCTATCCGTAACAATCCTAAACAAAAATAATACATTTCTTTTAGTTACTTGATTTTTATATTTTGCACACTTTTTAATCTTTTTCCATATTTATTAGAGTAAGAGCTAAGGTCAATTTTTTTTTAATTTTAAAATTCTATCTTAATTTTTAAAAATGACAAGTATTGTTTCTTTAAAAAAAGATAAAATGCATCGTAGATCATTTTCGACCTTCTTTATTTTCGATAAAAGAAAAATGTCATGATAAATATTTTAGATCAATAATTTTTAATAATCATTGCAAGTAAAATAGATGAGAGGAAGTAATGATTTTCAATCTCTAGTTATTTTATACTAATAAAGTTCCTATTTTTGTTTGCTAAAGTTCCACATGCTTGATCAATATAAAAATTTGAAAAAAGAAAATTACAAACCATCATGGCAGAATGATTTAAGAAAGACCCACATGTGTTCCAAGGGTTCACCCGAACCCCCTCGGTAAAAAATTACTCTGTATATATAAGATAAATTTTCTGTATTTATGTGAATATATATATTTTGAACCCCCTCAATGACAAGGAAAATGGGATAACCCAGCGGCAGGTTCCTTCATAATTAAGCATTACGTCCAGGGTTTGAATCCCCTGGCTAGCATTTTACTATTTCAGTTTTTTTGTTTTTTTTAGTTCCAGTTCCATTTTTTACGTTTCTTTTTGTTCCGTTTTTAAGTTTTTTTTTTTTTTTTTTAATTTTTATAAAACATGCTAAAAGTGTGGTTTTAAATCCAAAAGAATTCAAGGGTCCAATTTCTTGATTTTTTTTTTTGTTGGCTTATTTAAACGTTTATACTTTTATTTTTCGAACTCCCTGAATGAAAATTCTGGGTCCGCCACTGATCATAAGGTCACTGTGTGAACAATCCGGTTGTACCATTTTTGAGAAAATAATTCCCTGTGTGAACAATCCGATTGTATCTTATATGTACTCTACAGGTCGCACATAATCTTTCTTTTGAACGAGCCATTTTTTTAATTCGAAAGACAAACATTGTATTCGATTCGAAAGACATGATTTTCAGTATGTCTCCGAATAGGCCCCCACTAGTCCAATGTGTCTCCGGACAAGGCCCCCACTAGTCCGGCTAGCTAGTCAGAGGATAATTTAGTCAATAAGAAAACCTAGGGGGGTGGCACTACAAATTTTAGAAACACGCATAATGCTTATATTGTTCCGTGATTTAGGCCTCACTCTATCCGCTAATCACATTTCGACCCCCGATGTTTTTGTCGGTGTACATAATAAGTAAATTAACTTTACTTAACTGATTACTCTCCACACACAGAGAATGAAAGAGAAGTACTGAAATCTATGTTCAATCACCAAGCTGTATAAGGTAAAAAGGTAATCTTTATACTGTATAAAGTCGTTTGAAAGCATAATTTCAGCTTTAACATAGTCAATTCTTGTTTGTACTTACCCAGATCTATGAATTCTTGGTTTTACTTTGTCAAATTTCATGTTTCTTGAATACCCTTTTAGTCATTTTGTTGAGTGGTGGTAGTAGTCTAATTATATGTTTTGCATATTTTACAGATTTAGTTCTTGTTGTGTTTGAAGCTTAAATGCTATAGTGAGAAAAAGTATGGAAAAAATGTTGGGTCGGCCGTCACTTTTGCTGTCTAGGAGTGGAAGTTTCAGGCCAGAAAATTTGGGTCAAAATGCAATGGCTATGATTGGGAATCTTTGTTTCACTATATTTGTAGTTGGGGTTTTGGTTTTCACTATAATTGCTGCAACTTATCAGCCTGAAGACCCATTGTTCCACCCTTCAGCAAAAATCACTAATTTCCTTACTTCCAAATCTAATGCTACATTTAGAGCTGATGATAGTGTTGTGAGGACTGGTGAGGACTTTCTTGGTGTTAATCAGACAGCGTTTACGACGTTCATTAACCTCAATGATGTTGATGTACCGGAGAATGCTGCTGGTGGGGGTGTCACTGAGAATAATTTGGACTGTAGTGGCAAGATTGATGATCCTGTTGATTGCACTGATCCGGATGTGTTTCATTTGTTGATGAGAGCTGCCATTGAGAAGTTTAAGGATATACATTTTTACCGGTTTGGGAAGCCGGTCAGGGGGTCTAATGATAGTTCCTGCCATATGGCGTGGCGGTTTAGGCCTAAGGAAGGGAAGACTGCTGCCTTTTATAAGGATTACCGGTCTTTTGTGGTTTCTAGATCAGAGAACTGCACCCTTGATGTGGTCAGTATAGGTGATTATCATTCTGGTGGAAATGCTCGCAAGAGGAAGAGAAAGAACAGGGCAGGGTCTGACAGAACTCTTGGTAAGCTAGACGAGGGATTTGAGAAGGTAACTCCTAAGACAGAGGGTGAACCTATTGCTCTGCCTGTTGTTGGGGAAGCTGTAAATGACTCACTTCCTGTGGTGGAATCGGAGAGTTCATTTGGTAATGGTAAGTATTTGATTTATTCTGGAGGTGGGGATAGGTGCAAGAGCATGAGCCATTACCTTTGGAGTTTCATGTGTGCGTTGGGCGAGGCTCAATATCTGAACAGGACGTTGATAATGGACTTAAGTATTTGTTTATCCAAGATTTACACTTCATCTGGTGTAGATGAGGAAGGAAAGGATTTTAGGTTTTACTTCGATTTTGAACACTTAAAGGATTCAGCGTCAGTCCTCGATCAGGTCCAGTTTTGGTCAGATTGGGACCAATGGCATAAAAAAGACAGATTAAGTCTTCATCTTGTGGAGGATTTTAGGATTACACCGATGAAGTTATCCGGAGTGCAGGATACTTTAATCATGAGGAAATTTGGTTCTGTGGAGCCAGATAATTATTGGTACAGGGTATGTGAGGGTGAAACAGAATCAGTCGTTCAACGACCATGGCATCTGGTATGGAAATCAAGACGATTGATGGACATCGTCTCAGCTATTTCATCGAGGTTAAATTGGGATTATGACTCAGCTCATGTTGTAAGGGGTGAGAAGGCAAGGAATCGTGAAATGTGGCCACATTTGGCAGAAGATACTTCTCCCGAGGCTCTACTATCTAGCTTGCAGGACAAGATCGACGACGGTAGGAACCTGTATATTGCAACTAATGAACCATATACATCCTTTTTTGACCCTTTAAAAGACAAGTATTCCACCCATTTCCTTCACGAATATAAAGATCTTTGGGATGATAAAAGTGAGTGGTATGCAGAGACAGCAAAACTTAATAACGGGAATCCAGTTGAATTTGATGGGTACATGAGGGCTTCAGTTGATACGGAAGTTTTCTTTAGGGGTAAAAAGCAGGTTGAGACCTTTAATGATCTCACCAGAGACTGCAAGGATGGGATCAATACATGCACATCGTCCAGCTAATTTCTGACTGGCGTTTGAAGCTTTACTCTTGCAGTTTTTGGGTAAATCTATACCATACTGTTGTTTTAGGTAAGCTTGTTCGAAAGTATCTATTTTGAATAGCAATCACAGATTATTTCTTTAGTTGTACCTCTTTATCGTGTAGTTACATTGTATTCGGTGTCTGCTTCAAGCTTGTATCCTTTCATTTGGTAAGTAATAAGAATCTCATTTGTGTTTCTGACTCGAATTACAGTTGCATTAATCGTGAAATTGTTGTTTGATCTCATTTTGTGCTTATGCGAATCAAAATGCTTCTCTCAGGCTTTGATTCTGGAAAAATGTGAATAATCTTTATGGCCAAATCGGTAGTTAATGTGCATTCTAGCATATTTCCTTATCCTCCACAAGTAGAACTTGAGTACTTGACAGATATGGAATAACTCGATGCATCCTTTATTACATCGTTGGCTTGTTGAAAATAGAATCATGCTTTTCCAGTGTCATCGGAAATAGGTAGATTGACAACTGAGTCGTGTATTTTCAGTTCCCGCAAAATCTCTTGCTTCCAAGTAAGTAGCTAGACTTTGTCATTCTGAGATTCTTAAGCCCGGTAAAGATCGAATCCTTTTGAAGATTATCCAAAACTGAAGGGGACAGAAGGTTTCAAGTTTCATCTGACTGCTACTGTTATTCATCCTTCTACTTATAGAGTCAGCTTTCTTATTGAATTTGTGAGATTGTATTGCCAGCATTTTTACTATGATTTTGCAATTTACATCTGAATTTTAAGATTTCTGAGAGCTTATCCCTGTCTTTACAACTCCCTGACACCACTGTTTTTTTTTTTATCGTTGCACTTGAGCCAAGGGTCCTTCAAAAACAACCTCTTTACCTTCACAAGGTAGAGGTAAAGTCTGCGTACATTCTACCCTTCCCAGGCCTCATTGTTGTTGTACCAAAGATTGTGGAAGTCTAGGTGACTTGTTTTTGGCTATTAGCAAGTTGGCCCAAACATGTTTTATATGAGAAAAAATCCTTAATTTTTCTCCCAATATATTTTAATATAATAATAAAAAGTAAAAAAAGGAAAAAAAAATAGTGGTGTGAAAAAAGGAAATGACAAGAGCCTCAGGAAAAGGCAAAGCATAAACATGAGAGGAGAAACTAAGAATTATTCCTGGAGAGGAATTGTTTTTTCTTTTGGGAGGAATTCTCCTTAGAATCCTTCTCCTTGTCCTTCTCATATTTCTTATTTCATTACAAACCTTTCAACAATTCCCCCAATCAGATTTTTCCAGGTATTAAATGTTATGTTACTATCTTCATATGATTTTTTTTCTTTTTTTTTATACTCTTTAATGCAAATGCCTTTTTTTTTTTGGAATCTTTAATAATGAAAAATTGGATGTTAATTTTGATCATGGTAACATAATGTTGACATATGGTGGGAAACAAAGTACATAATGTTGACATACAATCATGCATTTTTATTTGAATTCAAGGAAGAAAAAAAACCCAATTTCATTTGGAAAAGTGAACAGAGAAATTAAAAAGAAATGGTAATTTAAACCTTCATTTTTAACGGTTTTCACCAATTCTATAAATGTGCATCGATCAAAATTTCTTTCATAATATGAAACGATGTCTAGTTCAAGAATCAAGATTCTCTAATGGCATGCAATATAATTCATGACAAATAATACCAACCAGCACCCTCTGCTTGTCATCTGGCTCTAGACGGGTTTTTGCCCCTATACATGGTTTTACGACTTTGCAAGGACCATACAAAAGATTATTGTTCTAACAATGGCTCTCTTTTGCAGAGTCCACTCAAGAAATGGCTAAACAATCAAGTGTGAGTGAACATACAATTGAGATTGGAAGACCTAAGAAGAAGTTGATTGTGCCAAGCAGTGTCTTGGAGGGCATGAAGCATATGGCATCTTCAATGCCATCCTCACCTTCAGGCCAACCAAAGAGCGCAAAGTATAACTGCTTGTGCTCACCAACCACACACGCCGGTTCTTTCAGATGCAGATACCACAGGAGTGCTAGCCTGACTCGAAATAGCATGTCCGTTGGCTCGAAACTCTCTGAACTGGCTGCTGAAAAATGACTCAAATTCTGATGTGCATAGGATGGATGCTGGAAAATTACTCAAAAGTAATGTTTCATATCTAGGGTAATTCTTACTGTCCTCTTATGGCATTTCATCTGTAATTAAACATGTAATAAGGACTAAAGTTTTCTGTCTCTGATTAGTTGTGAAGTCATGAAGAATGCTTGGTTGTACATTATATTATTTATTGGTTGATTCTGAGTTCAATCATTGCACATGCTTTTGCCTAACCCCTCCACCCCACCCAAAAAATGTTGTCTGGTGCTTGTCAAATCGTTCAAAAGTAGTGCCTTTTTTAAGAATCCAAACAACATAGCTTCCCGGACTCTGAAAATAACCTCTCAGAAAACACATAACTAAGCAAGCAGAAAGAGACCATTCATGATGGAAAACATCATAGCAAAATCTTCCATATATTATGTACGCAAATGTATGAATTCTTGGTCACAGTAAAGAGACCCGTCACTCTGAGAGGACGCCAAGCATTACAAACACGAAAAGCTACAGAACTACCCAATGCCAAAGATCAACCATTGCATGTACTCAGCCTGTACACTACTAAGCTGTACACCAGGACATCCTCAAGATGTATAGTAGTGTTATAGCCTCGATAAACTTCTAACCTCACATAGGACAAGTATCTTCTTCGCCTTCTTGAGACATCATGTAATTCCTGCAAAGTGGACAAGTTACATTCCAGTACTTGAGCCACTTCTCTAAACAATGCTTGTGGAAAACATGGCCACATGAGAGATGGTTTATCTCTGCATCAGGCTCAAAATCCGTCAGGCAGACGGAGCACTCTTTCTCAGCATGGTTAGAGATACAGATTGAATCATAACGAATTGCAGGGGTATGGCTTCTGAATTCCTCCATATATGACTCTGATGGGCTTCTGCGACATTCAAACGACTCCAAGGAGCCTTCAATGGAATAATCGTCCCATGATGCAATATGGATGCCAATCACATGAAGGATCGATCGGACCATCTCCTTGACAATGGAGATGGACATGGCTGTGTTCACTAGAATAACACAGAGCACTCCTGCATCTGCTGGAGTTGGATACTGTGAGAGGCCCATACTGGATTGGAATCTAGTCATAAAATGAAACATCAACCGTTAGTCTTATTGAATTTCAGGCAAAACTATAAACTGACCAATGAAAAAAGTGCATTATAGTTTCTCAAACAAGAACAGCAACACCACAAGCTTCATATTCTTTTAGCAAAACAGTCGGTCAAAATACATCTTACAGCCAAGTTACATAAACTCATTTAGCTAAAAATAACTTCCCAAAATTGCTCTCCAAATATTCCTAGTAGACTGGAATAAACAGTCTGCTCATAGGGGAGGGTAGAGTGTACACAGACCTACCCCTACCTTGGCAGGTAGAGAGAGTGTTTCCGATAAACTCTCGACTCAAGGAAAGCAAAAAACACAACATTTATGAAGACATATGCAGTAACAACAACAGGATAGTAAGAAAATAGGGCATAAGGAGACAACAAGACTAATAATTGCTTCTAGTTATGCAATATTAAGGTCAAAATGATCCAAACAAAAAGAGGCCATCCAGAACAGAACTTCTGAAAAAAAGGAGTTTTTACCTAGGCTGAAACTAAGAGATTTTCTACTAGCAACAACTTCTGGAATAGCTGAGTGAACTGGACCTGCATAGAAACAAGAATCAATAAGTCAATTATGAGGAAAAGTTAAAACAACCCACAGGCCACAGCAGTAAGACAATTATAAATGGAACAACTCCTCCAATAAAAGCAGAAACCCAATCAAGAAATGAAAATTGGAGCTATGTTACACATCTCAAACAAGAAATGGAAACCCCATTAATTGGAAAGTCCTTCTCTTCCTTTAAAAGTTGAGTTTTGTTCCATTGAAAAAACAAATCTTTATGAACATGGATCCAAGAACCAGAGAAACTTCAGCTAAAAAACTGTAATAATTTCATTTTCCTGATACCAAATGTAAATAGACAAAGGGAAAAAAAAACAACCCCTTTTCAGGATAACAAGGAAATCTCAGACCACAAATTGCAAATCATGTAATAAAACACCCAAACACAGAACTTTTCAATATTGAATAAAATGTGAAGATCCCAATGTAAATCATCATCCATCATCAAGAAAGACTAAAATATGAGTAAAACTCAAATCAAATGAAAAAAATCACTTCAAAGAGACAGAAGCAGGAAATACAAAACAATTCTTGAACAATAAGATCTAATTACAGATCAAGACTCACATATTACCATCAAGAACTGCATAAAAAAGTAGTCTTTTTTTGTTTTCAAGACTATATAAATGGTAAAGATAAAGATACTAGTACTAGTAGTAGATAAAAAGGGTACTAATTAGTACTACTTACTTAATATTATAGCCAATAGGCGTAGTAGGAGCTAGAAGAAGTGAGAGATTTCTTTGAAATTTGAAATTTTAAGAAAATTGGGAGAGAAATTTATTGTTGTTAGGGAATAAGGGTAGGGTTGTAGATTCATAGGATACCAAGAGAGGACAATGTTGATAATGGTTGATGATATAGCCTCCTTCTATCAACCCTCAAAGACCCTTCTATTTATAATAATAATAATAATAATAAATAATTGAATAATAATAATAATAATACAAGCAAATTATATTGGGACCCAATATAAATTGTCCCTTTGCTTCATTCCATGTTCACATTACAATGTAATTAATCACCCCCTTGGACCATTTTGGTACTTGCCCCCAACTCTCATATTCAACTATGGTTTATCTTTATTCATTGGTGTTTTTGCATGAATTGCAAATTATAGTGATGCACTGGATGAACTGTTTTTTCTTTAATAATAGATTTTGATTTCAAACTTTGGAGGTACGAGAGGTTGGTTATGATTTCGAGCTTGTACGAGAGGTTGGTTATAGTAGGTATGAGGAGTGGTAAAGGTAGATAGAAGAAGTATTGGTGATAGGTGATTGGACATGACATACTCAACTTCAATAAAGGTAGCTTATGACATAACCTTAGATAGAAATGTGTGGATGACACATACTAGGGTAGAAGACTAGTATGTAGTGGAGTGTTGTCTTGCTTGCCGAGAGTTTAAGCTTGGTGGTGTTTTGTGTTGTACTAGTTGTATTATTGTAGTTCTTGATTATGATATCTATCATTGTCTGTTGTTTATTGTGTTCGATTATCGCACTGTAGTGTTGTTCTTGGTCCTTTCTTTTAGGATTTGCACTGCCCCTTGTTAGTTGCTATATTTTTTTTCTCTCTTTTCTTTTTTCTTGTACTTGAATTTGGTGTACTTGAGCCTAAGATTTTTTTAAAACAGCCTCTCTAGTAATGATAATGTTTGCATACACTCAATCCTCCCAAGAGACCTAGACTCCACTTGTGGTATATTACACGGGATGTGTTGTTATTATTATTGATTTCAAGCTTTGAATATGAAAAAATCTTTAATAAGAAGCACTATCTTTAAATAAGCAATATCCGACACAAATTCAAATTAATTTAACTTTAATAATAGATATACAACAATTAATGGATAATCAAAAAAGAAGAAAGGTTTAATTCTGGTAGGAGTTGGAAACCAAAAAAGAAAAAAAGGTTTCATTCTGGTAGAAGTTGGAAATTTATGTTCATGCATGTAAAAGAATGTCATGTTAAATTGTGAGTGATTTTTGATGATTTTGCTATGAATTTATCATTATGACGAAATTTATGACGAATCAGTCCGAATGTTTATCTTGAATTTTTTGTTTATATCAATATAAATAAATAGAAAAAAAAATGAAGACGATTCAATGCCATATGTACAAATGAAATGAATTACTTAATATTTTTTTTATCTATACTAAACTTTAAATGTGCGATCTCAGAATTCTCAACCACGACCATACCATTAGATGCAACATAATGCATAATTTGCGTGATACAAATGCCTTTTCTCTACCCCATTATTATTTAAATAATGCAGCAATTTGCTTCTAAAAAGCATTATAAGATTACTTATAACTTTAACCAATTATTATTCTGATGAGTAAAGTATTACTAATAACTATAGTTCAATCTCAATTTATTTAAGATGGGATTACGAATCCTTAATTACTTTTCCACTTAAATTCATTTCATGTCATTACAAATAAAAGTAACAACAGTATAAATATTTCAAATTTTGATTATTTGGAAAAGACTTATGATTTATGACCAATGTCTTCATAATTTCCTTTTATGGAGTAATATATTATTATAATATATAGAAGCAAAATACAAAAAATATAAATAATGCTTTAACTTTTTTTTTCCCTTTCCATTCAACTATTTTTCTTTATTTTAATGTTCAGTTGTGCTTGTTATGTAAGTTGACCACATGATCCCTCACATGGACGGTTAATAATTAATGCTAATAATTGTACTTATGAACTGATTAAAAGATTTGGTTATTAACGGGAAGAAACATTTTATATTTAATAATAAATTAATTAATTATAGTATTTCGATAAATCCAATAAAGGTATAGATTTTAACCTCTAACAGAAGCTACAAAATAAACTAAGTGCATCTTTCGAATTTAATACGAAGGAGTAATTAAAAAGTATTTAATTTGGGTTTAATTTATCATATTTTCTTGTGCTTGTTCAAATGACTAGCTAACTTGAACTTTGAATACACATTGTTTATTTAAAGTGAACATAAATCATTGACTAAATAGTTTATGCTTAGTTAATTATCTTTTAAACAATTTTTTTTAAAAAAGTTTATCTTGTTATAAATTTACAATTTGTTATGGATGCTAATAAGACTTAGGGTATGAGTAACTCGTAAAATTAACATGTGTTGTGGTGCAGTGGTGGTACTGCTCCACCATTAATCAGAGGTTTCCGGTTCGAGCATTGAATATGAAGAAAATTTTGTTGGGACCTCTCCCGAGTGACCCTGCAATGTGCGATTCAAATTTAGTCAAAGCTCCAATACATGCTTTGAACACCAGATGAGAAATTAAAAAAAAACTCGTAAAAAAGAGTTAGTCGTCTAATCAAATATCATGAATCGATGATAAAATAATTGAATTCTCTCCATCTTTAATCATATGTATTAAATTTAAGTTATGTGAACAGTGTATTTCTTGCTTAGGCCATCATTCAATGTTATATTATATTATATTTTAATTTCTGCTTTTGAGGTAGTATATATACATTTTATTTTGAGACCCGTTGTGTATAGCCTTGATATCTTGTTCAACTTCTCACTTGATGATTGATATAAAAATTTAGTTACAAAGAAATAATTTATAGACAAAAACGGGTCTAATCAGAAAAAAAAAATTCTGCACAAATTGACTAAAAGAAAAGATTTATAAAGTAATAATTGTTAACCATATATATTGTATGTGGCGAAGTGTTGGCCCTTCAAAGAATTCATACGTCCTAAAGATAAAGTATTAACGAAAATGAAGATGTTGAAATGAATGTGTGCGTATATTAGGAGAGATAGAACTAGAAATGATGATATTCAAGATAAGGTGAGAGTGATCTCAGTGGTGGACAAGATGAGAGAGGTAAGACTGATGATTCAGACATGTGAAGAGGAGATGCTAAGATGTTTCAATGAAGAGGTGTGAGGAGTTGACTATTATATATGGATGTGGGGAGAGGTAGAAGTAGGTCGAAGAAATATTGAGTAGAGGTTATTAGACAAGATACGATACACTTGACGTTTACCGAAGACATGACCCTATATAAGAGGATGCATAGGTCGAGAATACTAGGTAATCAATCGAGTGTTGTTTAGTTTCTCTTATTAATATTATTACTCCCATATATACTATATCTAAGTCTTCAATCTTATTATTACCTATTGTTTCACTTTGGTCATTTGCTTTAGTTATCATATTATTTATTGTTGCTATTGTTTTCTTTCTCCTTTATTTTTAACATGATTTTTTTATTTTTGTATTTTCTTTCCATATTGATATGCTTTATCTGAGGGTGAAAACAACATATTTACCTTCACAAAATAGAAATAAAATTGCACACACCACCCTCCTTAAATTTTACTTATGAAATTATATTAAATATATTATTTATTTTTATTTTTATAATTTCTCTTCTTAAATTAAGTCCCA
>NW_006239173.1:699408-715540 GCF_000226075.1 Solanum tuberosum
TATATATATATATATATAACAACAAATTGTCGAGTGGACAAATGACAGAGCTTTACCAACCAAAGTGTTAGCAATTTCAATAATTATGCATACTCGTTCTCTCTTTATTTCATCCAAATCATTAAAATATATTTATTTTGTAACGAATTAATTATTTAACTTTATCTAAATATTATAAAAACAATTAAATAATTTTGTCTTTCAATAAAAGAATCACTTAATTTTGCCAAAACATCACATGGAGACACAATCTTTTTGTGAAAAATACTCGATAGTGACTAAAAATCTCAAAATTTTAAATCATAAATGTTTAATTATTTTTGTTCTAATTTTTCCATTAGTGCACCTAATTTAGGAATGGCAAGTGGTGCGGGACAGAATAGTTATTGAACAAATTCTTTTTCAACTCACGAAAGCTTTAACCCATTCCACCCCACACAACACAATTTGATATTTTCAACGTGCCCCACCCAAAACTATTATATCTTTTACCTTTAGTTGCTCATAAAAATAAAAATAATTATAGAGATAATAGCTTTCATGTAATAATTAAGTTATTTAAAGTTCAAATTCGATAATTAAAACAACTCAATAAATATTAGTGTTGGACATGTGATATTCAATTTGATATATATTTTCAAAATTTTGTTTTGATAATTTGGTAATTGGTACTTCAATTTCCACATAATATAATATGTATTTATTCTTAACCGCAACAACATAATTTTTTATTTATAAAAATTATATCTATTTCGCTTTGTGTAAATTTAAACTAGCACCTGCCTCACAATAGCTTAAATTCACCCCACATCTTATTCGCACCGTTCTATTGTCATTCCTACAATCCATTATTAATTTATTATATCCTGAGATTGGGTGTGCAGTCTTTGTGTATTTCTTATTTTTTTTAAAGTTGTGCAACATAAATATGTTTGTTTGGTAAACAATAATTGAGGCTGAAGCCCCCATTAGTTTTAGTGTGGGCCCTTTTTTGCTTTATGTGATGATAATATGTAGGTAGATTTGAGTGACTTATTTTTAATTTTAAAACAGTGATAATTAACTTTTGTGACATCAGTAAAATTAAATAACTTTTTATTATAAATACTTTAACAATATTAATTAATTAGTCTCTCTTTGGTGATCAGTAACTGATCTTGACTTACAGTGTTTTATGTACAATATATAGATTTTGAATTTCTAAACATATGATTAGAAGTTGACTCAGTGTTCTTAGGGAATTCAAAATTCACCGTCCTGTGCACACCTTCATCATAAAAATAAATGGTGGAGGTTAAATGTTAACTATAATTATAAATGTATATATAATTTTGCACACCCTAACACAACTCATAAAAAGTAAATTTGCACACACTTGCCAAATTTCTGACTTTGCCACTAAATTCCTATAAATTACTAAAATGTGCTAGGGTGACCTTCATTACTCTGGATATGGACTCAAGATTTTCTTTGCAAAAAAAATAATTAAATCAATATTTCACGACTAATACAAACAACAATAATGAGGTTAAATATCTTTTTTTTTTTATCTACAAATTTCCATCCAAAAATCCGATTTTAGAAGTTGGGCGGAAGCAAATTATAAATAGTGCATAGTAAAAATATTTAAAAAGGAAAAATGAAAATGAACTTGTTACGATACACATAATATGGATAATGAGATTTTGGCACCATTTAATACTTTTTACAATTCACACAAAATGGATAAGGAGATTTTGGCACTATTTAAGTTCGATACATCATTGATGAGATCATATATATATATATATATATATATATATATATATATATATTTAGATCATATGTGGAATACTATTATTTTTAAAAATTTATGTTAATTTATGTATTTGTAGGAACTACCTACAAAGGAGCAATTGATGATGTTGATATGATCCTACAAATACTTGAAAATTGTGGTTATTCCAATGATAGGTTTTACATCCATTGTGATGCTGCACTATATGGGTTAATTGTCCCCTTCATCAACCATGTAAGGATATTAATTACTTTAGTCCATTATTTTCTTTTAAGGGAACAAATAGAAAATGACACGTGTCTCTTTGTATTCATCAATAGGCGAAAATAATTACCTTCAAGAAGTCAATAGGCAGTATTTCAGTTTCAGGCCACAAATTTTTGGGATGTTCCATGCTTTGTGGAGTTCAAATAACAAGGAAAACTTACATTGCTACTATCTCAAAAAGAGTTGAGTATATTGCCTCAATAGATAATACAATTTCTGGAAGTCGAAATGGTTTGGCACCAATATTCTTATGGTACAGTTTAAGCATGAAAGGTCATGTCGGATTGCAACAACATGCCAAAATGTGCTATGAAAATGCTAGGTATTTGAAAGACCGGCTTCATAAAGCATCGATGAGAGGGCTAGAGTGGTCTTGATCGGAATCACATGATCGAACGATGTTTATTTTGTAAACTAGTTAAGAAATAAAATTGTACATTTGTTGTCAGCTATAATTTTTGAAATATTGATAAGCAACATGTTGCATGAGGCAGATGTTGAAAGGGAAAATATTGGGTAATATCAACATCTTTTCTATGACAAAATCGACGAAGATGGCATAGGTTAGAATCATGCATAAATCAAACATGACACTTACTTAATTTAATGAACTTAATTAAGAAATAAAATTACGTCATTACTAAACTTTTGACACGATGATAGATAATGATATTGAATCTATCAATATTTGTATGTTACTTATTGTTATCTATTACTTATGTTTTTTTTTTGCAAGGCTACATTTGCCACTTGTCATCTTGCTGGTACAATGAATTGCCTTAGAGAAGTCCCATCTTCATTGGGAGATATCGAAGGAAAAGGAGACAACTATTTGTACGTGCTCACCAATGACACATGTAAAATACCGATTTCAATTGAATTCAATATTTTCAACGCAAAATTTAAATGTAAACATAAAAAATATATTAAAATTTAATTAATTATTAGAGTATGAAATCACAAATTTAAAAATATAAAAAATTAAGCGACTATTGAACTCAAAAAATTCAAAATTTTAAATCCGACTCTACCTACCACACTCCATAGTCCATAGTCCATACTCCAATTAATAATGTGTATGTTTCTTCGTGTGCATGTGTGAGGGTACAACATGTGTGTTACTTGGTGACAATACATTAAAAATTTATACTACATGTTATGTCCATTTAGTCACCAAGTATCCTTAGTATTTAAGTCATGTGGACCCTTTTTTTTTAGTTTTCCACTCGGTGTTCGGAGCCCATATTAAAGCTTTGACAAAATCTAGATCACGCACTGCAAGGCCTATTTAGGGTGATGCTCCCAACAAGTTTTTTTTCATACTCAGAGTTCGAACCCGAGACCTCTGATTAAGGATGAAGTTGTTTCATCACGACACCATGACCCATATTGGTTATGGGGACCCTTTTAATTTCCTCTTGTTTCTATCCTCTCGTGCAAAAGCAAAACACACTACGTGTCTAGTTTTTGAAAGGAACATTTTCACATTCCATGTTTATGGTAGGTTGTCTTTTCACCAGGAGGACCCCTTTAATCACCATCATTTTGTCCAAGTGGTTACTAGAATAATAATATATTTATTGCTTCTTCTATAATTCATTCAAAACTTGTGGTTTTTATGTATACACACACGTACGTACACTATATGTCTCTATCACTTTTATTTGGGTTCATAGATATGTGTTGGTGATATGAGATTGATGATTTAACGTTTGAATTATGATTTAGGTCTAATTAAGTCAAGTAGCTAGCACATAGATTGAAGTCCGACATCAAGAGTAAAAATATTGATAGAAGAGTTTGAGGTTAAAGTCACGTCCTTAGTCTTAAGCTAAGTGTATGTGTGTCACTTGATAACTTATTCACGAACTTGCTATGTTAAGTCAATCTGAGTTACACACTCAAGATCGCTGAGTGAATGACAGATAAGGAAGACAGGAAGATCATTTTGCTAAGAAAGCTTTTGTGTGCATTAGAGGAGACTGTATGCTTAGACATTATAGATCAAAAGAAACCCTCACTCATTTGTTTGTCACAGTTCGCCTACAAATGGGCGAAGCGTCCATTTAGGTCTCTGTTTTTAGAGAGGGTCTTCCTTTTAATTTTTAGTGTCCAAAAAGTATCGTTTTGTGGCCGTACTTGACAAATAAGTTACCCCTATTTATACTAGTCATTTATGGGCTAATGTATAAATATTAATTGATACACAAGTTTCTCAATATTTACAAGTCCCACGCCTCTTTAGAACTCTCTACAACATTAAAAGGTTTCAAGGACTTTTTTAGAAATTTCATAAGAATCTAAGGTCTTTCAAGAAAAATCTCCATAATTTTCTAAAATCTTTCCACAAGAGTTAATCTCCCTCTTTTGTAAGCATTAATCTACATGGAAAAAATGTGTGCCAAATAGCACCTAAGTGATATGATGATGTGGTGGATCATCACATTAAACTTATATATCTACAAATAGCACCTAAGAGATAGAGACATATATATAGTACGTACTATATGTCTCTATCTCTTTTATTTGGGTTCATATATTTGTTGGTGATATGGGATGGATGATTTAACGTTTGAATTATGATCTAGGTCTAATTAAGTCAAGTAGCTAGCACATGGATTGAAGTCCGACATCAAGAGAGAAAAGATGGACCAACTAGGAGAAAGTTTGAGGTTATAAATATATGTCACGTCCTTCTTAAACTAAGTGCATGTATAATACATGACAACTTTCTCACGAACTTTTTATGTTAAGTCAATCTAAATTAAACACTCAAGATCGCTAAATGAATGGTAGATAAGGAAGACAAGAAAGTTTTCCTAAGAAAACTTTTGTATTAGAGGAGACTTGACCGATTTTTGCTTGATTATTTGTAAATGAGTGACCCCTATTTATACTAGTCATCTAGGGCAAATGTATAAATATTAATTGATACACAAGTTTCTCAATATTTATAAGTTTCCTCTCTAGAATTGTCTACAACATTAGAAGGTTCTAAGGACTTTCTTAGAAATTTCATAATTTCTAAGGCCTTCCAAGAAAAATCTCCATAGTTTTCTAGATTTTTTCCACAAGTACTAATCTCCCTCTGATATAAGTATATAATATTCTATGTGGAAAAAATATGTGCCAAGTGACACCTAGATGGCATGATGATATGGTGAATCATCACGCTAAACTAATGTGTGTAAATGGGTCTAATTAAATTAAAGAGATCGATGACCTAGGTCGTCGTTCAAGAAACGATTGATCACTATGACTTGCCTCAACTTGGTGCATCGTTTTAATTTATGTGTGTCACATAATAATTTATGTATTCATTATTATGATCAATTTTTAAGATTTAGTTTCCTCAATTGACAATTCTTCACTATATATAACTCGAAGAATCAATGAAATATTGCTAGTTACTTTCGAAACCATTTAGATCTTTTTTTTTTTCCATTCCAATAAAAATTGGCAATAAGATAATGTTTTATATTTGTTCCAAAAGATGCTTAATTTGTACTCTATCTATATAAAACATACATGTGAATCTTAGCTCATGATCCCACTAAGTATTTTATAAAACAAAATAGACTAGGGAGAAAAAGTACCTTATGGTCATGTGGATCTTGAAAGACCAAAATCTACTTAGTGATTGATAAAAAAAAATTGGTTGCATTATTAGGTATATATATATATATATTTTTTTTTTCTTATATAAGAAGTAACATTAGTTGATTTCTAATAAGTAGTGGTAATTTACTAAAGGTAAATTATATCTTGTAATTTGTTCTTTAAATGGACAGTAAATGAGCTTTAAGATGACACTTATTTTGGGATGAAAGGAGTAAGAGTGTGTTGCTCTTTTTAAGTTACTTATAAACTAAGTTGATGTACTCAACTTTTGATTGTTAGCTTGTTTTTATACTATTTCATCCTAAAACAAAGTGTCTTTCTAAAATACCTCTAAAAATTTAAAAAATTACAACTTAAAAATCAAAAGCTATTTATAATAAGTCAATTAAATTTTAAACACACTTTTATTAATAATGTAATTTGATTGAGATTGTTGTTTAATTAAGGGGGTCAACCATCAACAGCCTCACAATATTGCTAACACTATTGGTTGTAATTGTATAATAATATATATGTGCTGCAATTCAATCTCTTGTTGCCAGCAAAACGCGGGTTTGATTATAATATCAAAATCTAAATAATCTTTCAATCTTCTATGATTTTCTAAGAAAATTATAACAATAATACATTCAGCATAATCATATAAAGTGTGTACTCCACTTCACTCTATACAATAATTTCAGTGTAATCACAACTTTATAGAACTTGTCTTTAAGTTTTGGTGGTTCCTTCCTATCACATAGACTCCAGAAGCGAATTAGCCTCCATTTTATCCACCCTGAACCAATATGATGTGTGACATCATCGTCAATTAATCTTTTTGTTACCTTGGATAACAAACCTAAGATACTTGAAACTTCCTCTCTTTTGGATGGCATGAGTATCAAGCCTTCCACTCCACCCTCCTACAATATCACGTTACTAAACCTGCACTCTAAGTATTCAGTCTTGGTCCTACATAATTTGACCCTTTAGACTCCTAAGTTTACCTTCAAACCTTCAGCTTATCATTTACTCCACGGTGACTCTCGTAGACCAGGACTATGTTATCAGCAAATAGCATATACCATAACACCTCATCTTGAATAGCTGGCTCATTTCATCCATCAATAAGGCCAATAAATATGGACTTAGAGTTAATCCTTGATGCAACTCCATCACTACTGGAAAGTGCTTCAAATCTCCTCCTACTGTCCCTATCTGGATTTCTAAGAAAAGAAGATAGTCAAGAGTACTACTTTTTTTTTAGAGGAATTGTATAGGGTGGAAACTAATTCGAACTCAATAAATGAATGAGTCAGAAAGTGACACATGACAAATCAAATCAATAATTTTTTAGACCAATAATTAAAGTTTTTTCAGCCAAGGCTCGAGCTTTGACAAATCAAAAAGAGCTTTGTTTAAAAACATAGCCATTGATCAATATTGTACGTAGAAATTCACTTTCAAATTGTTAAAAAAATATAACTGTATTGATTATGAACTAAAAATATAAAATGTAATAAACTTATCAACATCACAATGTCGTATAGCAAGTTGTTGTCTCAAAAGCGATTTTGATTTAACTATGATGCATTTCGACTTTCGTTTCAATCAATTGCCCCTCAAGATAGCATAACACTTTCAAACAAGTGCACTCGTGACTAAAAAATTGGATATTGCACGCCCAAAAATTGATTACTTCACAATAACAACTCCTTTTATAGCCAAAATGTTGGAGCTATCACAAGAAGGAGCATTAATGGGAGTTACAAAAATTAATGGGTTACGTTGTTAATTATCAGTGGCGGAGCCAGAATTTTCACTAAGGGGGTTCAAAATATAAAGAAATAAACGCAGGAGCTAACTGAATATATGCATTAAAAATTATAGTACTAATCATGTATAAATAGTATAATTTTCTGCCGAAAAAGGTTCGGAAGAACCCCTAAGGTAGCTCCGCCCCTTGTTACATGATGTATACAAAAAAAAATTGGGAAAATCGTAATCTAACAACTGTGTATCCTTTATATTTAGTAAATCATAGGCTGGCCGATAGAGACCGCGCGGTTTAAAATTGGCCCAAGTTCTATGAACAAAGTTTTGATTAGTACATATTCACGTGCACAAAAGAATAAAAGATAAAATCCCACGTTATTTTCACGTGTATAAACATTAAAAAATTATTGCTCAAATCCTCCAACTATGTCCGGGGCAGAGCCAGCATATTGTTACGGGGTTCATCCAAATCCTTTTCGACAGAAAATATTAGTATTTATATATGGTTAAAATCATTTTATATATATATATATATATATATATATATAGAAGATGTTGAACTTTCTTCGACTTTTTCGTGTTTTTGACTTCTTCATATTTTAAACCCCTTACTGAAAATTGTGGTTCTACTAATCATACAAGTAGCTATCTAAAGTGAGTGAATCTTTAATGACGACAAGTCATAATTTAATCTTGTTTTTCTAACAAACTGTCATCCCTCAAATTGGTAAAGTTGCTTCCGTGTGATCAAGACGTCACGAGTTCAAGCCTTGGAAACAACTTCTGGCAAAAATGTAAGGTAAGACTGCCTACAATAGGCACTTGTGGTCAGACCCTTCCCCAGACCATGCGCATAGCAGGAGCTTTATAACTTCCTTTGATTAGTTCATGTGTTGATCACTTATTCAGATTTTGAACCCTTATTGAAAATACCAGCTCCGTCACTGACTATGTCCAAAAAATAAGTGGTGAAAGAATAATAAAAAAAAAGAGATCGACTACAACATAACGCGATATCGATCGATATACAACAATCAAGTTGGTGTTTTCCTCTTATTGAAAACGAAACTTAATTGATATCAAATATTTATATATATATATATATATATGGAAGGAAGAATCGATCAAAGAACTAAAAAAATTATAAGAAGAAAAAAATGTACGATCATATATATACATATAATTCAACTTCAAAGTATCAAACCTTAGTGATAATATTTTTAGATGAAATGTGTTTCTTATATTAAGTTTGTATTTATAATTAATCACTAACCATATTTTTTCCTTATTAGATATTGCATGAGGACCTCTTTGCCTTTGCTTCTCTCTGTCATGCACCACAATGCAACTTTTTTAAGGGTTTATACAGTAAACACAATATTCTTTCTTTTTAATTCCCATTAATTAATCAGGTGAAATTTTTATTTTTCTAATGAGGAATACCTAATTTTTTACTTTTAGCCTCTTTTTAAAAAAATACTTTTTCAGCCTAAAAAAAGTGGTTAAAGGCAGTTCTTATTTTTTGCCAAACACCTCTTTTAAAATAAAAAGTTTATAAGTTAAAAGTTATTTAAAATAAATCAATTCAATCACTCTCTGAGCCAGAAAAAAAATTGGAAAAATTATTTAGATGGGTACCTTCTAATAAATAATTACTAATTTTAGCGATACTTTTTATTTATTACCATTTATAACAATACATAACAATACTATGTTAAATCTGCAATATGTATTAAAAGTGAATTATGTATGCAATATATGTATGTATTATAACTGTTTTTAAAAAATATATGATGTTTGTTTGGTAAGAAACTAACACATTATATATAAGTGTATTAAAATGTGTGATAAATGTATTATCCATCAATAAAACTTGTATTATATGTGAATAATAAATTGTTCTTTGTAATATGTATTAAAAGTGATCAAGTAAAAAAAATATTATTGCTATAAATGGTAAATATTTTTTATTATAGTATATTTATGTGAGTTTCCCAAATTAATATTAAATTGCCAAGGCACAAATTATGTTCTAAAGGCATAAGTTCAATGTACCAACTTCTTAAGATATAATGCTCTAAAACAAAACTTATGTCTTATTAGGCATAATCTATGTCTATGAAATGTTTTCGCCTTGCAATTTTATTACTCAAATTAAAAATCATCCCGAAATAGAGATATTCATGCGAATAACCCAACGGGAAAAATGACCATAGCCAACAGCCCAACATGCAAGTGGATCTTGGCCCAACAACCATTTTTCTATTAATGGGCCTCTTTTCTTAAATTACAATCTTTAGATGGGCTAGTCCAACAACTAGACAACATGCAAATTTATTGGCTGTTATTGTTGACATTAATGTGGAATGGGAGGAAATACATAATTCTAGAATGATAATTGAATTTTAGACATGGACCACTTAAAAACTTAATTATTTCTTGATATTGACAACCTCATTTAACAGTAGTAGGGTATACTTGGAGCCAATTGAAAAGTGTGGTATGGTACGATTTGAAATTTTAATTCAATAATTTTGATTTTTTTTTTTACAATATTACGTATAGCATTATTATATCAAACTAATTTGATATCATGATATGGTTCGATATTTTAAAGTTCGAGTTTGATATTTTATGAAATGTTAAATCGGTAATCATTGACTTCAACTTACATGCACTCATATAACAAAGAATAATGACTGATGAAACATAGGGTGTAGCATTTCAATCACAATAGAACAGTCAAAATTTATTTCAAAGTCTAAACACTATTTATTTTGAAAAGATGAGTAGTATTAATATAATATATGTGGATTGTATATGTAATTATAAACTTTGATATTTCGATATTTTTTTCTTTATAAATATCGAATACCGTGCCAGTACTAAAAAAATTTAATGCATTCCAATACCATACCATATATCGTAATATCAAAATCACAGTATCAAATACTTCAATTTCGATATGGTACTTCAATATCTACCGTACTATGCCCACCCGTAGCCAATTTGCAAGTTCTAGAGCAATTTCAGGGGCCAACTACACAACAAGATGATATATTGCATCTACCTTTTTTCCCTCCTTATGCATTTCCTTGATTAAAAGTTCTTGAAATGAGACTTTAAACTCTTTAAAAATTTCAACTGTAGTGAAAAATTGAGAAACAAGCTGTGATGATCAGAATAATGTTTTCTATGATATGCTTAACACATTTTATAGGACAATAAATGAAAAAATTACAAACTAAGGTGCATCTGTCATCTGTACAAAGTGGCCATAATATACATAGTAGACAAGGAATCTCAATCCTTAAACATAAAGGACAGATGAATACTTAGAATGTGTTGCACATTTTTATTTCTTAACTTCTAAACACTGCCTATATTATACATAACAGTAAGGGCAGGTGAATTTGTATGGGGACTTAAATAGTGTTAAATCCACCTAGTAAGAGTTGTGTAACACCAAAAGCAAGCTAGGCGAAACCCAGTGTTGTCGATATGCAACATAAATACAATTGAGAAAGCAAATGTTGATTGATTTCTGGAGAGAACGCCCATCGTGTTGTCTACAGATGACCAAGTTCTTTCTCTGCAGCACTCTTAATTTGATTGACATAAGGAGTGCACATCTATTTGTCACTCTGCGTTCTAGATCAAGCTTTAAATGATTGGAGGCATTGTATTCACTGAGAAACAACCTACTCTTTGTCACTGCAACAATAGATACCATTCATTTGCTTGAAACCTCAACCAATTGCCTCTATTTAAACGGATTGCTTCTCTCCTCATGTGTACGAGGAAATGTTTTACGATCAATAGCTTCTGGTTTGGTGCAGTGGATCATAGTCATAAGCATCACCATCCTTGACAAACCTTCCTTTCACACGTTTTCTTACTTCTGCTCTTGTCTTGCGAGAAACATATCTCACTCGTTTGTCAAATCTATAAAAAGTAAAGTAATAAAAAAATAAGAAAAAGGTGAAAAGAGAACAAGTACAAAGCCTACAACTCAAGAAATCTACTTGAACCATGGTCTACATAGGCTACATGGCCAAGACAACTCTAACATAAGTGTATCAAATCATGGAGTGCAGAATCACTAACTAGCCCTTTTTTTATGTGCTTATAAAAGAAAACTTACTGACGTTTCTTCTTCTTTTCCTTGTAGCGCAATACAGCATCACTCCTGCTAGTTGATGGCATTGAACTTTCAGGACATGGCGGACGCCAGGATGGCTCTCCCATGCTAAGCATTGAGGAGGCTCCACAGTCTTGATTATCTCCAGCATTGCTCTCTCCCGTGAGGTTTGAAAATGAGAAACTGGATTGTTGCATTGCAAAGCAAAGGGTAGGAGGTTCTGTCTTACAGCTCATCATTGATTCTGCCGATGCTGCATTGCTACAAGCTGACTTCACTGTGTTTACCTTTCCCACTGCTGACCCCTGGTAAACAAAGATAGATTTGTGTTCATCCATGCTTTGAAGAAATTACATAAACTTTCACCATAATATCCCACAGATTCTCTACTTTTTTGTATACCTCTCTTATGCAGGAGCTTTTCCATTATCTACGATAACCTAGACTTTCACCATAAAAGACAAAGTATAATCAAACTAGAATATGTAGTAATAGAAGACAAGAAAACAATCACACAGATATAAAACGCTCACAAGAAGAGAGGTCATGCAGAGTTATAAAGAAAGAATTGATATTCTGAAATATATGAAATCCCACTTATTCATTTTTTGGTATATTTTATTAGACTTTAAGAGCCGAACAAAACAGTTTATACCATCGGCAAACAAGAAGGATATCATCCAGCAATAAAGAAATGAAATAGCTATGTTTTAAAGGCACTTGTCACAATTAATCAGAATCACACTCAAAACTTTCTATAGAACAGCAATCCAAACAACATTAGGACATAACAGAGTCACTTAATGAAGTTAAGATGAAAAATGCAAAAGTGAATATCACTGTCAAGAAGTTGATTTAACTCTAAGAATGCCCTAAAAAATTGATGTCTCTGTCGATCTGAACATAAAGCTAGAAAATATTTGATACAAAAAATTAACATGCAGATATCTCTGCTTAGGAAGTTGATCCTTTTAACTTTTAAGAAAGCCCTGACTAATTGATTATGTTCATCATGGATAACTCAATGTGAAACTAGAAGTTAACTTTTTGATACTCTCGTGTAAATATCAATGTGAACCTAGAAGTTAATATCTTCATACTCCACATAAATATCAAACATGAGCAGACCTAGACAAGCTTGTTGTGCCATAATTTATTGATACCAACTATAGCATACATGGAATTTTTTTTAAAAAACAAGGAAAATACTAGAAATCATATTCAAACTCACTTTAACTGAGAAGAGAGAAAATAATTTTCGAACATCTGAAGACTAAAATAAGATTGATGTGCCACAAAATTTCTGTCACTGTCAGCTTACAAATAAATTGTCAGAAATCGATTAAGAATCAGTTACTCTCCTAGAGAAAAATCATGATTGCATGTGAACATATATTTAGTCAGTTCAACACCCAATCATGAAAGTGGAAACTATTATAATCATCTCAAGAAGACAATCTTAGTAGATATTAGATATGAGATAACTGATTTGACACATATCAAAGATCCAAAGTTAACTGATTTAAGATGTTCCTGTACATATGAATCCTTTAGAGAGTAGTGAACTTACTATTGCTTCCAACGGTCCAACCCCAACCCACCCTATCTCAGCCAGTATATATGTATATGTACAAGCAAAACATACATCTACACAAGCATACATAAACATAGACATGTGTATAAACAAGGATATCAACTCTTATCCACGATAATAAATTATAATCATGTAAAACAGACAATCTTATTTGACATCAGGTTTGTGATAATTGTATTCTATCAAAGACCCAAAGTTAACAGATTTAAGATGTTCCTGTACATATGAATCCTTTCAATGAACCTTTAAAAAGTAGTGAATTTTTCTATTGCTTGATAAGTTAGCTTTCAACCCCTACCCACCCTACCCCAGCCAGTATATATTTTTATATATACAAGCAAACATACACATACACACGCATACATATACAAACATATTTATAAACAAGGATATAAACAAAAAAAGATATTTCACAGTTCACAAGTTGTATGATGTCTCAAAATATTTATGCAAGTATATTCTATCAACTCATATCCAAGATAATAAATTCCATCTCTGAAAGGAGGTGGAATGCAGGGGCAAGAGTTTGTATAAACAACATAAGAGTGTCTTTGCATACAAAGTGCACCAGCCAAGACCAATTACAACCTTTAGAAGATAAACTACTTAAAATATGCTAATAAATTTGTTAACAAAAATTTCAAAAGATGGACTTGTATCATGTATTTGATATTCTTAGTTACAGTAAAAAGAAAAGAAAAATGTGATACAAAATTTGCAAGATCAAAGCGCATGAATCAAATTGTCTATGTGTCGACCTACAAAACTGTTAACCTACCATAATGAAAGGTCCAACAGATTGGTATTATGTAAAAATGTCTTGTCATAATACATAGTTACACTAGATAAATACATTCAACCCTCAAAACCTGAAATCAGCTTCTGAACCATCAATCATCAATTTGTAGGAGGTAACATCATTGCTTATACAGCATAATCTACTTTCGAGCATTTTAACCAGATGATATTTTTATTGGTAGCAGACATAGATCTGCAGTATTAACATTTAGAGAAACCATTCTGATGCTATTCATCTGTTATACCATTGTTATATCTACTAGGTTTTCTGAGGCAATAACATATCCACAAGCATTAGATAGTTCAACAATGGCTATGGAATTGAAAAGATCCCTCCATCATTTGTAATGGTACTAGTGATCTCCGAAAATCACATGGGTCCAGTTGGATGATTCATTTTATGTTGCAAATACCTCATTAAGTAACAAGTGGCAGATGTAGGAGTAGGAAATAAAAACTCAAAAGGATCTATCTAATTCTATCTTTATTTGTGTGTATGTTTTTTACTTTTCCAACTAAGATTTAGCATGTCTAAGTCTGCCAACCCACAATATATAATTTACGTAAATATTGTGTTGCATTAGAAATTATTCGGTGTTTATTCTTCTTTGTAATCATGATTCAATCAAAATTTCTAGAGTTCTTATGATTTGTAACTTTACCGAAATAAGAATATCAAACTAGAAACCTACTCCGAAATCTCTATGAAACATTCAGTAAGCATCAAACGTGTCTATTCTATTTCAAGGTAACTAGACCCTGCTAAAAGAATATTGCAACATTGAAAACGACAGAAATTCTCACACCAACTCGAAGCAGATAAAATTTGATGCTTCTCCATATTAAGACTGGACTGAAAATCCATATTAAAGTAACTTAAAAGGAGACTAACAAATTTAGAGGAATAATAGAATTTCGGAAATTAGAATCAAGTTTAGAGAAAAGGACACTGGGAAGGCGTCAGAAAATACCATAGAAGAACATTACATTCATTTGATGAGCATCTCTGACTTATCAAAAATATAAAAACAAAATCGTGCTTCAACAAGTAAAAGGGTGGATGCACTATCTAGTTCATCACTAAAGGTAAGGAAAACATCAAGAACATACAATTTTATTTGAATTTGGACAAACTAATAGTAATAATGATGGTTGGTGTTTTTAAAGGCGGGGGCGTGAGGCAAGACGTTTTATGCAGTACGGGGCGAGACGTAATCCTCGAGACACGAAGCGTAAGTCTTATGGATCTACGGGGCGTAGTCTCATATATATTCAATTTTATAATTTTATTACTAAGAAAATAAGCAAAAGTAAAACTTTCAATTATTTTACAAATAAATTTTAATAAATAACCTATAATATATAGAAAAAAATATTATGATTTTTATTTGAGAAAGGTATTAATAAACAATAATGAAGAAAAAAAGTATTACAATTATTGAGAAATATCATAACACCAATTATAAAAAATATGATTTAAACAAAAAAGGTTCAAAAACCAAAAAACAAAATTAACGCATAGGGCGTACATTTTTACACACAGGGCTTACATTTTTATGCTTGGAGCTTACGCTTCAAATTCTAGGACTTACGCCCTATGGATCTACATCTTCAATTTGCGCCCCGGAGCATTTTTAGTATGCCCTGCCCCGAGACTCGCCTGGGACTCACCTCAAAAAATATTTTTGATAACACTTGTGATAGTTTTCCTCATTTTTCAAAGAACTAATAGTCCGCAAAGTTATTTGGGGGTTGATGAATGATGAATAAACAAAAGCAGATAATGTTTGCAGAATGCAGTAATGCTATAAAGTATGAACCACCTCGACAGCATTGACACCCTGGAAGCTAGACTCAGCAGTTGACATGTCCTTTGTCCCAAAGAAGTCATCAATGTCTTCATTCTTAAACAGTCGATCACGATTATCAATAGAAACACCAAATAGCTCTTCATAATTTTCAATACTTAAGTCCACTTCATCCATATTGAAATCATCAGAAAAAGGATCATCGTAGCCTTTTGTGCCAGAATTTCTCACCTGAATGTATATACAAAAATGACGTAAAGAAAACTCTCAACAAGTGAGAAAAAAAGAAACATCCATACTTGAACCAGATAAAAGAAATCTTTTTGAGAAGAATTCAATCTCTACTAGCCAACCCTCCTACCTCCGCC
>NW_006239173.1:716842-727434 GCF_000226075.1 Solanum tuberosum
AATTTGTTGGAAGTGAAAAAATAAGCAATATATGCTAAAGTTGCTTGATCTGAAAAATGATATATCAACTATCAAGGGAACAAAAAAAATGTAAGAAACAATTCCTAGAAGCTATCGTTAAGTAGGAATATTCAAATAAAAGAAGTTATCATCAGCGGGAATAGTTCTAGATGGCAAATATCAAATGAAACAGGGAAAAACATGTTCTCGAGAGAGGAATGCACTAAATTTGAGGTGCAAATTCTTCACAACTATAACCTTCTCAGTTAGTTATGAAATCGACAAGATATAGAGGGTTAACAAATCTAGAGAATTCATGGAAGAACAAAATCATCCTTCACCAATTTATGGGGATGCAACATGTAATAACATTTCAATGCTAAATTAAAATGTGGAATCGTTGTCTAAAGACAGATGAAAATATCAAATACTATACACCCTCCATCCCATTTTACATGATGTTGTTTGACTAGCCACGAAATTTAACAAAGAAAGACATACTTTTGAAATTTATAGTCTAAAACAAGCTATAGATATTAGTGTGGCAACAAATCGTCTCACTAAGGATAAAATGAAAAGTTTAAAGTCAAATTCTTTCTACTATATATAAAGGAATAATTCTTATTGGATTAGACTAAAAAGAAAGTACAACAATATACCCAGTAAAATCCTACACGTGGGCGTGGGGTATGAGGAGGGTAGAGTGTATGCAAAAGGAAAGTGCATCACAAAAAATGGGATAGAGGGAGTAAATTGTATCTATATGCTTTGGTATCTGAACCTCTTAGAACTCCGCTAATCTCCTATTTAGTATGATTAAAAAAAGGGATTTATGGCACTGAAAAATCCAAAATCGAGTTTGCTGGTACATCCTGAGGACAAAATGAGGAGCAAGACAACCTTAGCTTCAACACCAGCAACAAAATAGTAAGAAGAACAGTGACTTACTCATTGGTAGTAAGTGCTATACATCACAGAACATGATAATAATACATTTGGGTGAGCAAAATTAGAAATGAAATTTCAGCGATATATCTATATTGCTTCAATTGTGAACAAAATGCATATCTAAGAACTTAGATTACCTTAGACCAAGTTAAATTTGTGGATCCAACAAGCAGTTCAACATTGTGAAGCTCGTTATCAAGACTAGGCATAGACGATCCCATAAAAGGGGCAGACTTGACTAGATTATGCAAATCGTTTGCTTCATCAAGTGCAGAAGACATGTCTTGAGATTTTTCCTTTACTTGAGGATGTTGGCTATCCCCAGGTTGGCAATCAGTGATGCTCATTGAACCCATCCCTTGCTCACAAGTCAAATCACGAATTGAAGGGTCACCTAGAAGAAATGACCAGATAGTAGAAAGCTCCACCGCAGAAGGACACCCTGTATAACAACTAAGTGCTTGTCTCTTATGTGTTAAACATGTACTAGAACTAGCATGAGCCATCCAATCACAATTCTGGCATAGAGAGACCCTCTCCTCGACACATCTGAAAATAGCTGGTTGGGAATTACATCTTTCACATACAAGTGTTCTGGAATGACGTTGTGACAAGGCATTTGCAGAATGGATATTTCGATCACACGACAAACACAAGCAAGCTGAATCAGACCGGCAATAGACAATTGATCGTTGCTCCCCACAATATTCACATATATAACCCATTACCTTCTTTTCCTAGTTTTTTCTAAGATGAAAAATAGTGTACAAATATTCAGGTCTCTGGTAGAAACTTATAGCTAAAACTTCTGAGCAATAGAAATTGCTCTCCCCAAAGCAGAAATGAATTTGTGCAACTAACTGTTACAAGAAAAAAGAATTTGCATCATTAAAGGTGACACCAAAAAAGAGAAGCAAATTGAAACAAAATACAAACCTATCCTTCATATCTCGAATTCTCGATATGCCTAATCTAAACAAAAAAATAAAATAAAAATTATCACATACCTCAAGAATTAAACTTGGATCATAGAAAAAACAAAATTCTATTTTGAAATAATACACACAGTGGCACTTAAAAAGGAAAAGGCAAGGAATAAAAGATGTCAATCAAAAATGGGAAAAGGTGCTCCAAATAAATAGGGAATGAAGATTCCAAAAACAAAAAGCTGAGAATTTTTCACAGAGCCACATTGGTCTATTTTTAAGCATCATTATCTACAATCAAAATTATTTATTTTAGTTTAGCATTACTAAATAGTTTGGGAACTTGATAAACCAAAACTAGAAGAAATTAATAGAGCATTTCCAGCAAGCTAACCAAAAAAAGAGAGAATTTAAACAAACAAAACAGAATCAAATCAATTACAGAATAGCTTAGTCAGAGAATTAAACCTCAAGCTGCAAACAAAGATAAAAAAAAAATTGCATTAGAAGAAGAAAAAAAAAGTTCAAAGCATAATTTTACAACTGATAAACAGCAAAATTCTCACATGAACAGTAAATATTTTTCAAATTATGAGGAATCCACAAAAAACAGATGATGAAAGAAGAGAAACAGAGCAACCCCATTTCATTTCAAAGGTTAAAAAGCCAAGAAAATCAAGAAAGTAACTAATTTTTTACCTAAATTAACTGAAGAGGTGGCAGAAAAGAATTTACACAGTACACAAGAAACCAAGTATACAAATAGATAAACCCCTTTATTTTGCAGCTCCCATAAACCCTAAAACTTGATAAAGTTGAGACCTTTCCAGTCCAATCTCTCTCTCTCTTTCTCTGTTTTTAGAGTGCTGATTTTGGAAGTTTGTATATATATTTCTATAAGAATTGTGAAGTTGCTGAATGCTGATAATAATTAAATATAGTGAGTTGTCAAAAAGTGCAGGAGAGAGAAGAAGGTTGTTATGTGGGACCCTGTCACTTTCTTCAAAGGAAATATTTGCCCACCACCCCAGGGTTTTTTTTAATTGTTTTTTTTAACCCTCCCTATGAGATCCCACCCCTTTTGCTCCATTGGTGACTCGAACTCGCAATCTTCGGGTTGAAAGTGAGGGGTACTTACCATCCGAGCAACTCCCTTACGTCACCACCCCAGGGGGTTCTCACTACTATTTTCTCTTTTTTTGATTTATTACTTACTTCAATTTAATTTGTTTATTTTATTTTAATTTGACGAGTAATTTAAGAAAATTAAAAAAGGAAATGAATTTTATAATCTTATTAAAGATACATAGAAAGTATTAAAATACTTTTAAAGTTTTTTTTATCTGAAACATGACATGTGAAATATTAAAATTGTTGGGTTTTAAAAGTGTGAATAGGAAATGAAGGGCTATGACTCTCCCGAAGGGTTGTGACTTTGTCGAATGGTTGTGAGTTGTGACATTTATGAAATGTTGGTGTGATAATTTAATATTAATAAAAATATATTATATGTCACATTATATCTCATGTTATGTCTATTGGTGGACATTACATTTGTGTTCTTTGCTCTCATCAATAGTGGAAGAAAGTGGTCATTAGTTGTTAGTAACTTATGTAACCACCAACTCTTCATTTCACCCAATTATTCTATCATTATGTCTTGTAACTTATGTAACATTTAGGCCATTCATTTGGCAAATTTAATACCACTATCTTCCTATTCATTGCAAGGAAGAATTCATCACCTATAAATAGTGTGGTCTTCCGTGTGTTAGGAAGAAGAAGAAAAAGGGAGTAGAGAAGTATATTTATTAATGAGTGAACCAAGTACAAATATGGAGTAGAAACGAAATTGATTGGCTAACTAGTTGAATAACAGATTTGTAACTATCAATAACTAATTATTGACAAGACTAATCTAACTAACTTGACATTTAGCCCAAATTTGTGTATCAATCATGAAGCCAATACTCAATTATAATAAAGGGTTCAAATTTAATATAAAATGAATAATAGGAGGGAAAAAAAAGAGAGAAAAGAGTTCAATCTAGAAAGAAGTCTATAGAAAGACAAGATTAGCAACGAGATATGAAGAATAAAAAGCAGAATTAGATAAGATTTTTTAAAATTTCTTTGTGGAGTATTTTTACTTTCAATTTAGATAGTATTGAAAAATTACTTTTAAGTTTTATTTAATTTTTTTTATGAAAGTAAAATAAATTCAATTCAAAGACACATTCATTTGAAATTCAGTTGGTTATAGATTTATTTATTTATTTAAAACAATCTACATCTTAGGTCACTAATTAAAAATTAATTTAATAAATAACAACCGAAAAATAACACATTTATTAACTATTATGATTGTTTAATTAATAGATATAAAAAATAATTAAGTATCATTATATTAAGGAGTGAAGCTGAATGTATATTGCTACTAACATAGCACGGAATATATAATCATATTTATTTTTTCAGGACACATTCCATCACCTATCAAGTTGTTGCAAGGGTGTGCAAACCCTAATATATAATCATATTTAATTTTTTCGTTAACAGACTTATATTTATTAAATTAGAAAAATCCTAAAACTAATTTTCTATTTTTAAAATGTCACAAGACTTTAAAAATTTACCTCACCTACTTTTTTTTTAAACCCAAACTTGACCCACATGAAAAATAAAAGTACATCTTCTACTCAATCATAAAATGAATTTGGATCAATCAAACTAAAAAGGGATTGATTTTTTTTAGTTGGGTCAGATTTAAAGGGGTAAAAAAATCAAGTGAAATAACTTTTAAGAGTCACATAACATTTTTAAAATTCAAAAACAAGTTTTTCTTTTAATCTACTCTGTTAACGGAAAGGTAAATATACATTATTGGTTAGACAATGAGAATATATATGTACCACTTTTAATTAGAAATATATCAATTTTAAATCACAAAACTAAGTAATTCCCTTTTTCCAGGAAAAAAATTAGAACACATATTGCTATTTATGGATAAGCAAACATCATATATTAGTAAAGATTTAGACTTTTTTTTTACCAACACGGATTGTGGTGGAGTGATAAGTACTTCTTCATCCTTAATCAGAGGTCTCGGGTTCTAATTCCCCTGGTACATACCTTTGTTAGGGAGCATTTTACCTCCCAATGTGGGACTTTTCGGCGTGAATTCAGATTTAGTCAAACTCTAATGTAGATACCGTATACTAGATGGGAAAAAAAAATAGACTTTTTAAAATAATGAGTATAGAAAGGTAGGTAAAAGTGGAATATTATGAGAGAGAGAGGGGCTTGAGATGCATGAATAATCCTAAGTTATAGTTAAGTACACGCCAATTCCATCAAAAATTGTAAGAAGCAACATGTGTAACCTAAAGTACTCTGTTAACTTAACCCAAATTGGTATTAGATACTTCCCCTCCTATTTGTTTAGTTTCTTTTGATTTTATACTATTATATTATATACATACTAGTGAGTGTGTACCTCTATGGGTCGATTTTTGAAAATTTATATGAATATTACTTTCTCCATCCACTTTTACTTATTTAGTTTAGAAAATTAAGAGATATTTTATCATTTTATACCTATTTTACCATTATTTTCAAATACTATTATCCATCTCCCGATTTTTTGATGACTTGAGTCGAGGGTCTAATGCAACCAACATCTTTACCTTCACAGGGTAGAGATAAAGTTTGCATACACTCTACTCTTTCAAGATTTCACTTGTAGAATTACACTGAAAATGTTATTGTTGTTGTAATGTATTTGACTAATGAAAAAGTCAAATCTAGGGAAATGATTACAATTAATGATATTTAGCTAACTCAACAAAGAAAGAAATCGTACCTCACAAAAGTTGTCAAATGCTTCATTGAGTTTTGCTAAAACGACATTGAGGGTGTGCTTGGTATTTTCGTAGAAAAAGAAAATATTTATTTGAAAATAAGTGATTTTCTTACTTATTTTTCAGATGTTTAGTGTGTAAGGAGAAAATATTTTCTCTAGAATATTTCGATGTAATCAAGGAAAATAATATAAACCAAAACTCATATCTCGACCCAACGTAGGATTCGAACCTAACCTAACATCGACTTGAGAACCCAACCTAACACTGATTGAGGTTTGACCCTTGACCTTGAGACCTAACCCTGATCTTGACCCCGAGACCAACCCTAATACCTAACCTCGAGACTCGAATGAGCTCAACCCTAACCCTAATCCCCCCACCTTAAGCTCAAGATTTGACCTCGAGCTCGAACCTAACCCCAAGATTGAGACCCAACAACGACCCATATCCCCACACTCGACCCCAACCTCGAGACCTAACCATGACCCCTACCCAAGACCCGACCCCAACCTCAAGACTCTACATGACCTCGATACCTTACCTTACCCTAACCTCAAAATCCAACCTTAGTTTGGACCTTGAACCCAAGTCCTAATCTCGACCATCGAACAGGCCCCAAGATCCGACCCCAACCGAAAATTCAACCTTGACCCTCAAGACCCAACTTTAACCTCAAGATCTAACCCAGAGACTCGACACCTCACTTGAATCTAACCCTGAGACCCGTCCTCGACCTTGGCTCCGAGACTCGTCCCCTAAACCTCAAGACCTGATTCTGACTCCAAGACCCGACCTCAAGTCCAAACCCCGATCCTCGAAACTCAACTTCGACCTTGATAACTAACCTCGACACCGACCCATAACTTGGTCAAGTTTTGGGTCAAGGTCGCGATAGTTTGGTTCTATTTTTATTTTGGGTCCAGTACTGTGTCATGTGAGAGTCTCGTCTGAGGTTGACATTGGGTCACAATTTAAGGTTGGGTCTTGAATTAGGTGATCTCGGATCGAATCTCGAGTTGGTATGGAGCGGGGTAGGTCATGTTACGAGGTGATAGGTTTTGGGGCTACAGATCGAGGCCGTTTAGGTGAATTAGATGGTGAAGTTGAAAGATTATTTAGAAAATTATTTTCCTACTTTTTCCTAATATGAAGGAAAATAAGTTTATCTAAAACAAATTCAAAATTATATAAATCAATCAAATATATAAAAGAAATTGGAATATATTTTCCGAAAAATATTTGCCTATGTCAAACGCACCTTGAATGGGAAAAAAATCATAATACTAAAAATGATAGACAAGAAAGAATTTACTCTTATTTTATTTTAAATATCTAAAATCCAAAATGTGTCACTACTCACTAGTTATAATCAATTTTTGCCAATAATAAGACCTTAACCAAAAAAAAAAGGCATCTTATACTAGATTTGATGAATGGCATCCCAAAAAGCTTGACACTAGTCATCCACAACAAAGGATAAGAATAAAAAATAGGAAAAAGTGTGTCGTGGTTTAAATAACATAACAAATAATAAGAATAACAACAACAATAACAAAAAAATAATTTATCTATCCTAATTTACCTGTCTCAAAAAGAATATTATCTTTCCATAATTATAAATAATTTAATTTTAAAATAATTTATAATTATATAAAAATTTAAAATTTATTTTAAATTATTAAGTAGATTGTACGTTTTTGGAGACTTACCCACAATGTCTAGCTATTTTTTATTTTTTATCATTTATTTAAGGAAAACTTTAAAGTGAATGTGAACAAGAAAACTTAGATTTACTATTGAATAATTCATTTTTGTGTTCGTTTATAAAAGATCAGACATTAATTTTTTAGGATAAATTTTTTCATTCTATTATTTTACCGATAAATGGCCCGTAATGATTATATATATAGCCTTTTTAAAATTAAAAAAATTATTATAAGTATTATTTTTTATTCTCTTTGTTCGTATTCATGTGTTTCGCTTTATAGTAATCAATTTTTTTGCATTTACTTTGTAGTTTAATTTATATATTTATTTTGATAATGTTTGGAGTGCATTTTCATATTCAAAATAGCTTGTATTTATTTAATTGATTATTTTTATTTAAATCAAATATTAACAAGACATCTTGTTATATCGTCGCTAAATCTTTAGCTCTTTGTAAAAAAAATATACTCCATCTGTCTCAATTTATATGACACATTTCAGATTTCGAGATTCAAACAAGACTATCTTTAACCGTAAAATTTTCATCTATCTTTAAAATATTTTGAATTGTCAATTATTGTGAGTTATAGTACATTTTACGTAATTTACAAATATATAAATTTCATTTTTAAAAAAATTGAAGATTCCATAAGCAAATTCTCGATCAAATTAATTGTTTGCCTCTCAAAAAATGAAATGTATCACTTAAATTGAGACAAAAGAGATAGTAAAATCATTGGAAATAAGTTATCATATTTCTTAGAAATGATTAAATTCTTAGATAGTGCATAAGTTTTTTTTGAAGGATCCTATATATAACTTGACCAAAATTTTATATTATTATATATTTTCTAGAAGTCTACAAAAAACAAATAGGAAAAAAAAGGATGAAAAATTGACTTAATTGATTTGACTTGATTTCAACATTTGAAAATCAAATTAATTATTGTAATTTTCGTTTAAGAAAAAAATGATTCAAACTAAATCACAAGCAATCCTACTAAAAGTATTAAGTTCCGACTTTGATGAATAAATATATTCCTTCTGTTCAACAATATTTGTCTATTATATTAAAAATAAATGTCCAATAATACTTGTCCACTTTATGAAATTTATGAATAATTTGTACTTGATTTCGTAGTTTACCCTTATTATTAATTATAGTCATTTTCTATTACATTTTTCAAGACATTGTATTTATTATATTCAAAGAATAATATAAAAAAATTATCCTTCTATTTATAATTTCTTAAGAAGTATGTTAAGTCAATAAAAATAACTATTATTGAATAAAAGGAATATTTAATAAGAAAAATAATAAAATTTCAAGAAGAAACGGAATAAAAAAGGAGAAGAAGAAGATATTGGATAGGAGAAAGTGAGAGAAATGGAGATTTTAGCCCATTTTCTGTAAGTGCGACCCAAACTTCACTTGCCAAAACATATTGTCTACTTTCTTCATTTCAAATTAATTGAATTGTTGAGACATTTTTTATTTTTCAAATTAATTGAATTGTTCAACCTTCAAAATTATTTTTAGAATATTCTTCCGATTTTACCCTTCAGTAGTTAGTATTGAAATTAGTAATCATAATTAATATTTAGTTATTTTAATCAATTTGACAATAACTAATAAGGGTAAAAATGAAAATGTATGCCTAATTTATGTCCTGATCTTTTTTTCTTAAAGGGTGTAAAACACCTCAACAATTCAATTAATTTGAAATGGAGATTTATGCCTCTCACGTGATAAAATTTCAATTGGAGTAGTATATACTTTAATGAGCCACTTGTGTTGGGTATTAATTGCCCTGAGTTTTTTTTATCATAAATAAATTTTCCTTTTAGGTAAAAATTTAGGATTGACTAGTCCTTTTTCTTGTAGGAAAAGGTTTATGACTATAAATATAATTTTGTTCCTTCTAACTTAATCATCATTCACAATATAGTTCTAGGGGCTTTGAGAGTTTTGGTTAAGGAGAGAATTTGTGGGACACAAGTGGTACGTTATTACTTGTTTGAACCTTCCATGTATTCCGAGTGAATTGGTTGATGTTATTCTCTCTATATTTTGTACTCTCATATTTATATAGTGGATTGGTCATCTCCTTTGTGGACGTAGGTCGATTAATCGAACCATATTAAATTTTTATGTCTTTTGATATATTTCTCGTCTGTCTTCTTACTTGTAGTCTTTCAAAATTTATTTTGCTAGCTTTCGCATTACACCTAATTATTTCGATCCTAACAACTTGAAGGGACGGCCAATCATTAGAAAAGAAAGGAAAAAAAGGTAATGTGCTTTTTGGGGACCCTACTTTATTTCTCGCTGATATCACATTCTTACCCATATTACAACTAGTACGGTAAGCAAAAAGATAACTACTTTTGTTTTAATTTATTTATCTTGTTTTAATATAGTATGAAATTTAAGAAAATAAAAGAGCATTTTGAATTTTTTTGTGTTAAATTAAAAATATGTCAAAGATATTAAAGTGCCTTTTAATTTTGTGATTTTTCTTTTTATGATGGTAGTATTTGGATCAGCTTTCGCGCACCTCAACTAATTTCAGTCTGCAACTGGTACCAGGTAACTCTTGTGTTTTTATATCTCCGCTCAGTTTTGAACTTAAAACCTCAGAATTCTTAATCACTTCATTAACCACTATGTCACACCCTAGAGTGTTAATCTTGTGATCTTAAAAATGCAACGTAGAAAGTTGAAATGAAACCATTGTCAAAAGAGAAAGAAATATTCTTTTTAAAACAGATCTTTAAAAAAAGTAAGACAACAAATGAAATGAAATAAATATTTATTTAACTTTATACAAATTTAAGTGTCTACTTATGTATATTCAAAATTAAAAAAATATAAATATTATATAATTGCAAGTTAAATAATAAGTTTATATATATTATGTTTTGCTAATAATACTAGGGAAAATTATATATAATAACAAACTATTAATTCAAATTAAATGCTATAAATATACTTTGATTTAATTGTACCCTATAGCAAACTATTGCTATTTTCGCCACTCTCCCTGGTGAAATCTCGCTCACCAGTCTCGTTTGGTGGCAGTCTCGCTCGCCTCTCTCGCTTTTATACAAACACAAATGTATAAAATGCGTTTGTGTTTGTATAAAG
>NW_006239173.1:727583-766481 GCF_000226075.1 Solanum tuberosum
CCCAAATCTCGCTCGCCACCCTCGCCTCTCTCGCTTATACAAACAGAAACGAAATGTATAAATTGCGCTTCTGTTTGTATAAAGCGAGAGAAAATTGTATATACACATGCAAATGCATATATCTTCGTCCTATACACTTATAATTATACAATACAAATATTTCCCTGCCCAATTTTCTTTTGCTTTTCTCTCTTTCTCGTTTTATACATACACAGATTATACAATTGATCCTTTGTATACAACTGCTTTCTTTTGTATATGTATAGCGAATTATACATATATATGTTTGCTATGGAGCGCAATTATGCAAACATAGCTATAACATACAAATATGAATTTTGTGTTTGTTATATGTAAAAGTTGCTCATAATACTATGACCCTATCATAAATTCGAGTTGTCTGGACTTTATATCTCTTGCTAAGCTCACTGTGCTTCATCATTCTCTAATTGTCCAACTTTATTTCACTTATAAATATAGTGTAAAGATGTCAATCAAAATCAGATAAATAAATTAAAATAAAAAATATATTAAAATATCATAATAAGATATAAATCTAATTAGTGAAGCTTCAATAAAAAGTCATTGGACGTTGTGGACAGCAAATTATTTTAAAGCATCAAATATATTAAGTTGTTATTTTGTTTGAGATATAAAATTATATTTTGTCACCGCCATTTATAATTTAATTTCTAGTCTAATCAAATATTCTGATAACGTCTATAGGAGTGGTTATTTTATGTGTTTTTGATAATGACACCACCTATCAAATACACTAGATTTTGTTTGGTAAGGGATACCAAATTCTTGGGTTGTTTACCAAAATCCAAAGGTCGAACAGTGAAATGAGATCTACATTCATATTGGCAATTCTATTTGATCTACCTTTTCAGAGAGAGAAAAGAGGGGATTTTTACGATGTATATCGATTGGTTCATTTCGATTTTGAAATTTATCAATTTAATTTATTAGTTACTATTTTTTAGATGTGCTAAATCGTTATAGAATCATTAAGATATCGACTTATTGGCTTATCTATTATTATATATTTGATTATCAATTTAACCGTTGAAATTTGACAAAAAAAAAATCATTGAATATATCACTTAGAAATAAGGTTGTGACAAACTAAAAGAATCATGCACATGAGCTGAAAGATTGCATCTTGCTTAAAAGTTCACTAGCATTTTATAGAATAACCAAGAGTTTGAGATAGTCAAAAATAACAAGTATGAAACTAAATCCTAAATCAAGGAATTTGGTATACACATGATTTACTAATTTACGATCAAATTATTGATTAATCTGTTAAGAGAAAATCTCAATCCGTTAAAAATCAATAACCCAAATATAAGAAACATCAATATTATTACCAAAACTGCTAAATCATCAACTTTTCAATTTGAATTATTGATTTTGATTCGATCTTGAACCGCCCTAATTTCAACTATCCTTGTGCTTTGACAAAATTGTAACAATAATTAAAAAGTCAAAACAGAAAAAGGGAGGAATAGGGACCTCAACATTAATGGTTTGTTGAGACGAAATTACAAGTATGTATGATAAGTCAATATCTATATGTTGGTTGGAGAACCTTTGAGAATAGTTTGCTTCTTAATTAAGAAACCATAAGTCCCACTTTTTTGGCGTGTGGTACTTGAAACATGTTACAATGCTTCATTATCAAAAAAATTCTGGGGACTGCTACTTTTTAAACTTACTCCCTCCCCTTTTAATTATCATGTTAGTATTTTTTTAAAGTCAATTTAATTAATTAGATTTTTTAAATAAAAAATTTAGATATTCAAAAACTATTCAAAAAGTACTATAAATTGCAATTTTTTACATATCAATATGATGAAAAAATACATCATAAAATATTTGTCAAAGTTCTTACGGAAAAGGGTCAAAAATACCCTTTAACTATCCGAAATAACTCATATTTACCCTTAAACTATATTTTGGCTCAAAACTACCCTTCCCGTCAAACTATTGGATCAAAAGTGCCCTTCTTATTAACATAAGTTGTTAAATGTCATGTGGATGCCACATTGCACGCCAATATTGTTCTACTGCCACATAGACTAAATACCTAAATCTTAATTACTCTTTTTTCCCCTCATTTCATTATTTTCCAAAAACAATTTCATCCCTTCTCCCTCATTTCTCGGCTAGTGTTTCACTATTTTGTTCATGGCAAGGTTTAAAAGTGGATATTCGTGGTTGTAGGTTAGTAAATCTTTTTTCTTATTTTATTATGTTTACAATTTCAAAGCATGATAGTTAGAATTTCACAGCTTTCCCCTCATTTCGCGGCTAGAGTTTCATAGGAAAATAATGAAATGAGGGGGAAAAAAGAGTAGTTAGGATTTAGTCTATGTGGCAGTGGAATCCTATTGGCATGCAATATGGCATCCACATTGCATTTAACAACTTCCGTTAATACGAAAGGTACTTTTGACCCAATAGTTTGACAGGAAAGGTAGTTTTGAGCCGAAATATAATTTAAGGGTAAATATGAGCTATTTCAGATAGTTTAAGGATATTTTTGACCCTTTTCCAAAGTTCTTATAGTGTGACTCTAAAAAATACCAACCAATAAAGTTTGATTTATATTATGTTTTCCATAATCTTAAGTAACTTGTACAATCATCTAGACAGAAACCGAATGCAGACACAGACAGTGATGTGATTTCAGTTTATAACAAAAAAGGTTAAGTTAATTCCTATGTTTTACAAGAAACACGCCCACGGTGGTAAAAAGTTCTTTTCCTTTTGACTAGTCAAGTTGTTTATTTTAAAGGGAAACTCACACATATAGCCACTCAAAAATAACTTAATTACTCTCCATAGCTATAGTTTGATAATTACAATTCGTAGCTACATGTTATATGAAGAAGAGAGGTGAGCGAGACTGGGAGAGAGAGGAGGCAAAGAGTTGAAAAAAGGTGAATTGTATATGTATATAGGTTAGATAATTGTATATTATGCATATGCATTTGTATATATGGCAAGCGAGATTGGGAGAGGGAGGAAAGAGGCGAGCGAGATTGGGAGAGGGAGGAGAGAGGCGAGCGAGATTGGAAGAGAGAGGAGAGAGGCGAGCGAGAGAGGTGAATTATATATGTATATAAGTTAGATAATTGTATATTATACATATGTATTTGTATATATGGCAAGCGAGATTGGGAGAAGGAGGAGAGAGGCGAGCGAGCGAGATTGGAAGAGAGAGGAGAGAGGCGAGCGAGAGAGGTGAATTATATATGTATATAAGTTAGATAATTGTATATTATACATATGTATTTGTATATTCTGGCAAATTATACATATACAAACGTGACAAATTATACAAACTCAAAGTCAGCCCACGTAATTAATGTATAATGTTAGTCGTGAGTGATAATTATAGCAAACTATAGCTATGATGAGTAATTAAGTAGTATAAGTTTGCTTAACCGCGTAATTTTCTCTATTTTAAAAGTACTTGATCATAATTACAGTTTAATTTCCCCTATTGCAATGGGATGCATACTGAATAATCAAATTTAGATATTCCATTACATCTTGTAAGCTTGGCCATTCAATTTATAGATAATCATGATTAGGACTCATTGTTCCTGTTGTTCAGTTTGTCTTGTGCAGGAGATGAAATTTTCATAAGCCACATGCATCCGAATAGTCATCTCAAAAGTCGAGAATATTCAAATATCATTTTTCATGGTACATTCCACAGCAGGAGTTAGCCTTGAACACTTCTCAAGTAACCAAAACGAAACATGTATATAGACTACTTGCATCCGATAATGCAAACGTATAATTTATTCGTTTTAGTGATGATATCAACTCAGGCTATGTGATTGTAAAGCAAATAGACAATCACTGTAAAACCTTAGAATATCGAAAGATAAGATACATATAATCAACCCCAACTAATGAAGCACATGTATTAACTATAGATGAGGAAATAATACGTGGTCTCCCTCATCATCACATCTCCAATACTTATAACGTATACAGAGCGCAAACTTGGTGGTGGTATTCTAAGGGTAAAGGACAATTAGTAGAATATATGACCAAACAAGCCTGTGAAAAGTAAATGCAATCATGAATAGTTAATACTAACCATCCCTAGCCAAATTCACATTTCCAAATATTTAAGACACTTTTAGATTCATTAACATCAAGAGTAGACGCAAAACGCCCATAGCTGGTAAGAGTATGAAAACCCATACAGCTAAACTAGGCAAACTATAGTGTTCCTCGTCAGAGTTTTCACCCTTTCTTTAGGGACACATGTGCATGAGCAAAATGTAGCTAGCCTAACAACTTGTATTACTTCATTAAAGTACACACTGATCATTCTAGTTCTACATTTTAGACCCCCCCAAAACCCTCGTCCACAAAAATAAAAACAACAAAATAAGAAGGGTTTGGAGAAAAAAAATAAGGAAAAACAAACAAACCTGGGAAAATGACCCGAGGACAATACTTCAGCATCAAAGGAAACAAGTTATACATTCAGCTACAGTCTCACCCTATATACCACCATCATCATTCAACATATGATGCGTTGTTAACACAGTAAAGGACCTGTGAGAATGTCGAACCTGTGCAATTTGACAACTATAGCAGCACGCAAGGGTAAGTTTGTTTGCCTTCCATGCAGTGGCATCCCCAAGAAGAGTCCATTCATCCAAGTTGTTTAATTTTTCCTTTCTGCTGAAGTTATCCGCCCTAGGCTTGAACCACCTGCGAAATACAACCACATAACCGTATAATCCTCATGTATCCAGCTCTAAGGTTTTTGACAGCATCTCTAATTTCACCAAGTAGTGGATCATCTGAATGTTTCGCAGGAACAGCTAGAGCTGCAAACTGGGATGGAACAACTTCTGAAGGATAGACTCCTCTGTCAGAAAATCCTCAGAATGTCAGTAACTTGTGAGACACGATGAAGATGTTGTCACATATCAACAAGAAGTTGATGATAATCTTATGAAGAATTGATGAAAAGCAGAATTCAATAACAATCAACACAACCTATATGATCATTGAAAAATTACTTCTATTAGGAAAAAAAGTTCTGACTAAATTACCAGTAAGGAGTCTGAGGTAATAAATGATATATATGCAGAACTTCAGACAAATTTTGGACATGGTAACATAAGAAATATGGTCTAAATCGATGTATTTGTCCTGCCACATGTGGTCACCAGTACACCTTAATTGCTTGATTTAACGCCTATTTGCTTAGAGCATAGTTGTGTGTGCCTCAAATGCACCACTTTATCCAATCTTGATAATAATTAGATGTTCCAACCATATGATTCCTACATCTGAGACAAGCTAGCGCCTAGCAGTTTAAAAACCACAAGACAAAGGAGAGTGACTAGCTAATGCTTTTAAGTTTTTCTCTAAGAAGAGAACACTGGAACTAATGGAGCATTATTATGTTCAGATCATACATCAACTCTCCTGTTTCAAGAAATGATACACAAACAACCCGTGCTCTCTATGTTTCTAACCAGGACAGAGAAACCAGACAAGAATAATCAAGACCAGATAGGTTGGTATTAAAAAATAGCCTAAATGATTTCATTGTGCTCGTCTTATCACCTATAAGAAGCAACCAACTTATCAAACTAATTTCAAGATTGAGTTTGCTTTCTTCATTCTGGTTTTGAGAACTAAAGGGACACTTATAATGCACAGTAGAAGACAACTTATCCTGCCGGAAACATGAACTAGTTCATACACCATCATGTGAAAGCAAAAGATACGAAGCTGTATAGACATAAAGACTGTACCTATTCAAGCATGACACGTCTAGTGTCAGTTTCACCTTCTTGCCAGTAGTAAAATTCATAAAATGAAGCTGCAACTCAAGTTTCTCAACTGCAAACGTGAAGTCAAGTGTTCAGTATAAAGATGTCCCATGCTTATACTACCAAAATAGTTTAAATTATCTGCCAATAGCATTGACTACTAAAAACCTACTCCATAAGGACAGATTTGCTGTTTATTGCAGAAGATTTTAGTTTCCAATAAATTGCAGTAAAAGTAAAGGCATGAAGTGCCCATGTATCATCTAGGCATGAAATTCATCTGTCTATCAATCCTAAAATATGAATTAATTCACAATTCCCTCCTTTTGGTGATAAAAGAACTAAAGAATCATGCGATATAACCATGCAGCCAAAGATAATAATTAACAGTATTCATCTCCAGGGGACAGCAAAGCTATCGCTACTAGTCACTTATCTTCAGTTTTCTTAGTACATTTCCATGCTAGAAACCTAATACATGAAATGTAATGTGTAAGAGGAGCTCAACAACTTGAGAACATGAAAAATGACAACAATCATCAGAATTGCATAGCTAGAAATACAAAAAGGATGTGCAACAAACAGGCGACACAGCCTGATGTGAGACTTACAAGACAAGAGAATGAAAACTTTAAGGTGGATGAAAAGAATAACAAATATCCCCTTGAAAGGAAGAGACACAATGGAAATGGCAGAATACATCGATAAGTCCTTAAACTTGCCATTAAATTTCTCTTAGACACTCAAACTATGCCATGTCCCAGTTGAGCACCTAAACATATGATAAAGTTCTCTTATTAGACACTTCCGACTCAAATTTTGGGAAAACCTTTGCGCTTGTTCCCAAGCGTCTGTTACGCAGATAAGCTAATCACTTAAAATAGGTCGCCTCCTTTAATTGTATGCATTAACCTCAATAAGGGGGAAAACCTCATGCATGTTCCAAATGATGCTGATGTGTATAATTAAAGGAGGCAATTTTATGCTATTAACTTATCAACATAAGGGGGCTTGTGAACACACACAAAAAACTTTTCCAAAATATGAGTTGGAAGTGCCTAATAGGAATACTTTATCCTGTGTTTGGGTGCTTAATTGGAACATGCCATAGTTCGAGTGTCTAAATGAAATTTACTCACAAGTTTAAGGGGCTATCAATGTATTCAGCCAAAGGAAATGTTAATCTAAAATTCAATTAGAACTAAATACGAAGACAGAAGGAGTCTTCCCACAACGGTACCTTTTGTGACCAATCTTGCAAGACACACAACAGCACAACTAAATTAAATAAGAACGCATACAAATTAGAACTTATTACCCCTAATCCAACAATATTAAAATATTCACACTGTTCAGTTTTACATGAGGCTTTCTATTTTAGAAAATCCCAACATGTTAAACCATTCTATTAATGATATATTCAATGTAACTTCTGCAAATTTCAGGATTTTGCAGAAGTAAATCTATTCAAATGTTCTCTCAAATTAGCTTTACACAGATTATTTTAATTTCACACCATCAATATAGCATAAAAGTCATATATATTAGTATGTTAAAATTCCATACCTAGTCAAATAATGTCTGATAATATAGGGTAGAAGCCTAGAAGGACTAATTAAACAACCTCAAACATTAATATAGGGTAGAAGCCTAGAAGGACTAATTAAGCAACCTCAAACATTAATTTTAAATTACTGAAATTACAGCAATAAATAACCCTAAAATAATTGTCAGCAAGCGCGTGATGCTAGAGAAGTAGAGGCCTAAGTGCAAACAGATATCATAAGCAGAAATCAGCAGGTCGAGCGAGAAATGAAAGAAAGAATCCAACAACAATACCAGTTGGAGCGGAAAAGGTAATATCAGCCAAGTTACGGAACTGTGTTTGTGCCTTTTGCACCTCGGCGACCACATCAAGCGAGTTGCCTAAAAGAGAACGGGTAACCTGCACATATTATCAATATAGTTGCATTAATCCCAAGAAGCTTGAAGTATCTAGGCAGAATTCAAAAAGCAGCTCAGCAAGGTTAGCTGTTAAAGATTTCTTTTAAAGCACAAGTTGTTAAAGTCGAAGTTCTAACACAGTTCCGGACATGAAAAAGAACATCAGTATTTGAGAATTGTTTTACTGATAGTTCCTCATTTGGTGTCCAACAATCAATGGCCCAAAATAAGTCTTTCGGTGGATTTTATAGTTATTTGCGCGGGAATTATATCAGTTGCTTCAGCATCTTTTTTCTAAGCTTCAAAAGCAGCAGATGTAATAGGCAGACATATGTGATTTCAATGTTTAAACAATGATGTGGATGTTGACTTGGGTGTTAGAAAATAGTGATGAGTTGGGATCGATATTATAGCAAAAGGGGAGAATTTTGAAGTTTAAAGGTTAAATAGGTTACAAGTCTATCACACCAAAACGCGCCCATTGCATGGAAGCTAAGGGAGTCTCATCATGGCATGGATAATGCATGGACATGTTTTCATGAGGAAGTTTCAGCACATTTCAGCCCAATCCTGGTAGGCCAAGCAAGTCACCCGGTAGTCACGGCGTGGAGTGAAACAGAGTATTAATGGGTGAGTTCCAGAAAATAGTCGTATCTACTTTGAGTCTAACACATGAAGGTTGCCCAGATGTCGACCAGATCAGGCATTAGCCTCACTGCCACGTTACCCAAGGAAGTTTGCTGCCAAGGAAGCTTAATGACTATCAAACAACTAAGGCGTGAAACTTGTCTGGCAAGCCAAGCAACTCGCGCATTACCCACGCGGTGGCCCCAACAACATATGCCACAGAGTGAAACCTCAACCACTGTAAAAGGAGTTTCAAGATTTTGTCCAAAAACTCAAGTCATGAGTTAGGGGACATGTTTTGGAGAGAAATTACACCCTAAGACTTGATCAAACAACAAAGGTAGGATCAGTAATTTGGTATATTTAATGCTTATAAATGCTAGCCCTTCAAAGACCTATTCTAGGTGCTTAGATTGCTAAAAAAAAGTTCTTCAAAAGGACAAGAGTTGGGGTGTTGATCCTTTTAAGGTAATTTCTCCGCTTGATAAATTAGTATCAATGTGATATGGGTAAACTATGTAATATGTATGGTAGATATTAGTTATTTCATGGAGGTTGGAGTGGTGCTCACATCAAGGGGTATTAATGGTGGTTAGTGGATAGAAAAACTTGAAGGGGTTGGTGGTTGTAATTAATGACCATGAATGATCAAAAAAGTCGTTAATGGACTATCGAATGGTGGAAATAGGATGGGTGAGTAAAGACCTCACCCTTAGTTATGTAATGGTTTGATGGCCTAGAGCTGAAATCCAATAGTTGAAATTGAACTAGATAAGCCTTGACTGACATGTTTAGACCTTTATGTACGTAGATTGAACTAAGTAAACCTTGAATGTTATGTTTAGGTCTTATCAGGTGCTAACCGGATTCTTTTTCATAGGCCAAGCACGTGGAAGGATTTTTTAAGGGATAGCGATGAGACTCAAACTCAAGACCTTTATCTACTCTACTTTGATACCATATTCAAGTGTATGATCATCCCATCTGAAAACTTAAATCATTTGAGAGAACATTTAAATTACTCAATTATGGGTTCAACATCTAGCACAATTATACATGGTTTGGCACGATTTGAAGCGACCTTGATCACTCTGTATTTAACTGACACTCAGCCTCTAATCTATGCATCTATTTGATAATCTATGATATCACAGTTACCACTGATGGTCATCAAGAGGGCATTGACAGCTTGAAGCAATGTCTCTTTCAGCAATTCCATACCAAGGACCTAACTATTTCCTAGGTATTGAAGTAGCTCAGTCTATATCAAGTATTGTTATTTCACAATGAAGTATGCTCAGGACATACTTGAGAAAACAAGGATGATAAACTGTAGACCTATCAATACCCCATGCATCTGAATGTTAAGCTTCTCCCAGGTCAAAGGGGACCTCTAAGAGACCCTAGGTGAAACAAGAGATCAGTTGGAAAACTGAAATTTCTCATTTTGTTTTTAGAGAGTATCATCAGTGGGTTTCTAGATTCTCCATCTGAACTCATTGAGACGCATTAGTCTGTATTCTTCGGTTCTGCTCCAGGAAACAGGTGACATTATTTGAATTAAGGACACTATTGAGTATCCACAAGTTGATTGAGTATGGTCTCCATCTAATCAACATTTTAATTATGGATATAGTGTTCCAGTTGAGACAATCTTGTATATTAGAAGAGCAAGAAGCAACGCATGATTGTGAAATCCAGCATTGAAGCTAAATATCAATCCATGGTTATCACAACCTAGAACTCAATAAACAACTATTGAAAGAGTTGATTGAAGTTTGAAAAATTAAACAACTATTCTCAAATTTCATGTAAATAAACGGGTTGATGGTCTTCCCGGTGCAGGTTATGCCATGGAGTGCTAATCACGTGATCCCTTTTCAGGGCGACATAGTCACCACAAGCCAATAAGAAAAGTGTTAATCACGAACTATATATCCTTGTTTGACTAGCCTGAAGTTTAAAAAAAGGACTTTTGAAACTTGTGGTCTAAAACTAAAACAAGTCATAAAGTTTTTGTAGCTTAAATCATCTCATTAAGAGTTTTAAGAAAAATGATAAAGGTGAATTTTTACAAATTTCAGTATAAAGGATATGTTGGTAAGGAGCAACTGAGTAGCACAAAAATAGTTCTCGCAGATTATGTAGAGAACTATTAAAGTTGACTACAGCCTCTACATTGTAACAATCATGTGCATCTGCCGCCATGCTAGTCCAAAAAGAAAGTAAAGAAATACAATTACCCTTAACCATTTGTACCTTCCTCGTTTGTGATGCCCTATTTAGTTTTGATAAAATTTTCCACAAAGTAACTTCCTCATTTGTGAACCTCCATAACCATTTGTTAAGAGGATAACGTTATGCATTTTCAAACCTCTAACCCCAAGGCCTCCATCCTTTTTCCCTTTAAAACTGTATATCTCAATTGATAAGATTGAAATATTTCTTGTTTCTATTTCCTTGACATAGAAAGTCTCTAAGAACCTTGTCAATTTTCTTTGCAACAAAAGCAGGTACAGGGAATAACAACATAGCTATTTACTAGTCTTCCACCAAGAGAAAGATATTGATTAGACAACCTTTTACGCATGTTTCAAGAACACCATCCCATGAAGCAATTGACTTGTATTTATTCCCCAGAGGTAGTCCCATATAAGTATCAGGTAGAGTCCAACATTGCAGCCTAGAATACTTGCTAACAGTTAAAGATTGTGGACCTCATTTACTGGAAACATCTGACTCTTATGCAGATTTATATGGAGGCCAGTGACTGCCTCAAAAAGTAACAAAACAAGTCTAAGATAGTGCATCTGTTCTTCCTCGGCATCACATTAAATCAGTGATTCATCTGCATAGAGGATGTGAGAAATCACAGGTCCATCTTGACTCCTCAAGCCTACTGAATATTCCCTAATCCAGTTAAGTTCCAGTGCACTGTGAAGCATGTTGCTAAGGCCTTCCATAATAAGAATGAAAAGAATAGGAGATGGTGATCCCCTTGTCTGACCTTAGTGGGTTTAAAAAAACCTGTTCTGAGAGCCGTTTACTAGAACCAACATCTTAGCTGTTGGTCCATAACCCATGGTGCTTAACACATTCAAAAGAAAGCTCCAATGAATGTAATCAAATGCTTTCTCTATCTCATTAAGAGAAATGAAAATTTTAAAAGTTAAATTGTAAGGAAATTTACATAAATAGTCGGCTAGATTCACTATTTACTTTTCTCGATATACAAAGATTATACACGGTTTTACACATATTTTACATCGATTTACATATATTATACATCCACCAGCTCTTTTTAGTTTACGGAGTTGGGTGGTGACTATTTAGGTTAAATCTTCAAAATTGTTTCTATATGTAGAAACGTGTCATTCTTTTGGGAAAAAATAAAAGGAAAAGTGTGCGACATAAACTAGACAGGAAGAGTATCAGCTTTCACAAGATCCCAATTCTTCAATCTGCACTTTCAGAGGGTTATCAAGGAAGTCTCAAACACAGCCTTTGCTAGGAGCCATATGTTACTAGGTAATTCAAGTTTGCATTTGATTCTCAAACTTTTTCTTAGTACAACTCTGTATGCTGTGCAAATTACTGGGATGACGCAAGCAGTGCGTTTAATCTTATTGAAACTTGTTGATTATGGTATATTTAGATAGTGTAGATATGAGAATAATTAAATAAAATATGATTAGATAGTCTAGATATGAGAGTATTCCCTAATCCCTTTAATTAGGTAGTTAGGAGATTATGTAATATTATATTAGTTTCTTTCCTTATTTACATTATCTGTAACAGCAATTTAATCCCAACTTGGGGGAATGATCAATCAATTCAATTCTCAATATCTCTTCTTTTTCTTCTTCTAATTTCTCATGGTATCAAACCCACAAGGCTGTTTTTTCAGCCCCCCCTCTCTCTGAATGTTTTCTTTCAGTAACAGAAACTGAAGAAAAAAGAATGGAGGGATCGATCAATTAGTTGTTAAATCAACCATATCAAAAAAGTGTTGATTCTCACCTTTCTCTTTCGTCTCTCTTTCTCCAGGTCATTTAAACTCTGTCTAATTACATCTGGTTATCTACTTCTTTGTTTCTCCATATCTGTTGAAGACACTTACTTTTTTACTTCATCGGTACTTCTTTTTGTGACAAATAAAAATGCCTCATAACCAAACTGATAATCAGATTACTCAAAATCAGATTGTTAAGTCAATTGTTTCTTCTACACCTTCACTGGTAATTACTACTGTAAAGTTAGGTGGTAGTGGTGATTTCACCTCCTGGGCAGCCTCTGTAGAATTGTGGTTTATAGGTCAAGGATTTGAAGATCACTTGCTCAAAAACAGTAGTAATATTGGACCAACTGATAGACCTGCTTGGGTTGAAATAGATGCACAATTGTGTAGTCTTCTGTGGAATTTACTTGATCCTAAGTTCTTAAATTTGTTTCAGTCTTGTAAAACTTGTTACAAAGTGTGGAACAAAGCCAAAACTTTGTATACAAATGATATACAACTCATTTTCAAAGGTGTGTCAGATATTGTTCATCTACAACAGAATCAACAAGACATGGCAACTTATTTGGGTCAGGTAGAATCCTTAAAGGATAAATTTGATTCTCTTATGCCTTCTACTGACAAATTAGATGAGCATGAGACACAAAGAGACAGGTTCTTTATGGTCTTGGCTTTGATTGGGTTGCGAGCAGACCTAACCTCAGTTCATGACCAAATCCTTTCTAGCCCATTTGTTCCTACCTTGGAAGAAGTATTTGCAAGATTACTACGCATCGCATCTGCACCACCAAAGGTAAATTCTTATGATGCATCTATCATGACTGTCCAAACTAACAATTTCCAAGGTGGATACCGGAAAGGAAAATGGAGGAATAATAACATTGCAATCATTGTAACAAGGGAGGACATATAAGAGAGGAATGTTGACTTTTCCTCTTACATTGTACTCATTAAGGGAGGGCATGTAAGAGAGGAATGCCGCCTTCTTCATGGTAAGCCTCCACACAATAATGATCGTCCTCGATACGCAGCAAATATTGCTCATAATGGAGATGGTATTCTACCTACACCTACTGACAAGGATGGATCATCTCAATCTGTCACTTTAACGGGAACAGACTATAATGAATACCTTCAATACCAAACATCAAGGCAATAATTATCAACCTCATCGGCTGTGTCACAGTACAACTAGGTAACTCTTTTGCTTATGTCGCATAGTCTTCATCTCAAGGACAATGGATTCTTGATTCTGGTGCTTCTGACCATATTTTTGGTAACAAAAATACTCTCTCTACTCTTACTACCCCTTCTACCGTCTCTAGTGTTACTTTGGCTAATGGATCAAAGACTATTGTAAAAGGGATAGGTATAGCTCACCCTCTACCTTCCATACCTTTAAAATCAGTCCTTTTTGCACTTGAATGCCCGTATAATCTTATTTCCATTAGCAAATTGACAAAAAAACTGAAATGTGTTGTAACCTTCCTTGATGATCCTGGTATTGTGCAAGATCGGAGTACGGGATAGATGATTGGAAAAGGACATGAGTCACAAGGATTGTACATGTTGTCTATTCCAACACCACATGTTTGCTTTCACTTCCATTGTTTCTTCTGAATTGCTCCATAGTCAATTAGGTGATCCAAGTCTCTTGTAATGGCAGAACATGGTCCCCAATTTATCTAGTTTATCTTTGGTAGAATGTGAGTCGTGTCAGCTTGGGAAACATACTCGTGCCTCTTTCCCAAAGCGCGTCAATAATAGGGCCACCTCTATGTTTGAAATTGTTCATTCTAATATATAGGGTCCAAGTCATGTCAATTCTTCCTTAGGCTTTCATTTTGTTACATTTATTGATGACTATTCTAGGTGCACATGGTTATTTTCAATGAAAAATAGATCTGAGTTGTTCTCTATCTTACAGAAATTTTGTGATGATATTCACAATCAATTTGGTATTTTCATTAAGAAGTTAATCAATGATAATGCCTGAGAATACTTCTCTCTCTTCTTCTATGTTATCCCAGGGCATATTGCACTTGTCTTCTTGTGCATATACTCCTTAACAAAATGGAGTTGCTGAGCAAAATAACATACATATAATTGAAACAGCTCGGACATTGCTCATTCACAATCATGTCCCTTTACATTTTTGGGGTGATGTTGTTATTAGTGCTTGTCATTTAATCAATCGCATGACTTCATCTGTTTACCAGTACCAAAGTCCATACTTGGTCCACCAAAATTTGTTTCCCCTTCCTCCTCGTGTGTTTAGTTGCACCTGTTTTGTTCATAATCTTACCCCTGGAAAAGATAAACTTCAGCACAATGCTTTCAAATGTGTCTTTCTCAGTATTCTCATCTATAAAAAGGTTACAAATGCTTTGATCCCTCTACTAATAAGTACTTGATCTTGTTACTTTTTTTCGAGACTTCTCCGTATTTTTCTCCTAATATGGAAAATCAAAAGGCCATATCAATCCTTCCAATTCTAACTATTCCAACCTCAGCTTCACCTCCAACTCTTAAGGTCTATTTCAAACGACCTCAACCTCCTTCTGAGCTTGCTAATCCAATTAGTATTTCTAACTCTGATACAGATACACAAAGCAATCCTGGTGACTCATTACTTGCTCCAACAATGTTTTCTGCTTCAGTCAAGCACTAATCAGATGATCTTCCCATTGCTCTTCGCAAAGGTACTAGAACTACTGCCAATCAAACTCCCTCTTATACTTAGTTAAGTTATCATCGTCTGTCACCTTCATATCATGCCTTCCTTACTAGCTTGTTAGGCTTTGATTGAGGAGATGACTGTTTTGCATGATAATGGTACTTGGGAGCTTGTTCCTTTACCTGGAGGCAAAATCACAGTTGGTTGTCGTTGGGTATTCACAGTTAAGGTAGGCTTGGATGGAGCTATTGATCATCTCAAATCGAGATTGGTTGCTAAGGGATACACTCAGATTTATGACATTGATTATGGAGATACTTTTTCACCAGTTGCTAAGATGGCTTATGTCCGTCTTTTTATCTATATGTCAACAATGAATCATTGGCCCCTTTTTCAACTAGACATCAAAAATGCATTCCTACATGGAGCGCTTGTTGAAGAGGTATATATGCTCAAGGGGAGTCTAGGCTAGTTTGTAAAAAAAATCGATCCCTCTATCGTCTCAAGCATTCTCCTAGAACATTGTTTGGTCATTTCGAGCTATTGTCCAACAATTTGGAATGATCCGAATGAAAGTTGATCACTTTGTATTCTATAGGCATTCATCTCACGACGAACATATCTTTTTAATTGTCTATGTTGATGATATTGGTATCACATGAGATGATCATAAAGGTATTGCTCAACTCAAACAACACCTCCCAAGTCACTTTCAAACTAAGGATTTGGGCAAGTTGAAATACTTTCTAGGCATTGAAGTGGCACGGTCTAGCCACGGTATTGCTATTACTCAAAGGAAATATGCCTAAGACATTTTGGAAGACGGTGGTATGTTGGATTGCAAACACGTGGACACTGGACAGTCCAATGGATCCAAATATTAAGCTTATTCCAGGACAGAGGAAGCCTCTAAGAGATCCTAACAGATATTGGAGACTTGTTGGCAAACTCAACTATCTCACGATCACGCGACCAAATATCTCATTTGTTGTTAGTGTAGTTAGCCAGTTTTTGCAATCACCTTGTGATAGTCACTGGAATGCAGTGATTCGCATCCGGCGATATATCAAAAGCTCCCTAGGACAAGGTTTATTGTATGAAGATAAGGGACATACCAATATTGTTGTATATTCTGATGCAGATTGGGCAGGATCTCCTTCTGACAGGCAATCCACTTCCGATTATTGTGTTCTAATTGGAGGCAATCTATATCTTGGAAAAGTAAAAAGCAAGCTATCGTAGCTAGATCAAGCACAGAGGCAGAGCTATGGCACTAGCTACGTGTGAGCTTATATGGTTGAGACAAATTCTTCAATTCATGACATTGATTTGTGATAACCAAGTTGCACTACATATCGCTTCTAATGCAGTGTTCCATGAAAGAACAAAGCACATTGAGATAGATTGTCACTTCATTCGAGAAAAGATTAAGTCTGGATACATCGCCACAAGTTTTGTCAACTCAAAAGATCAACTGCAGATATTTTCACAAAATCACTCTGAGGATCTAGAATTGACTATATATGTGGCAAACTATGAGCTTATGACTTATACGCTCCAGCTTGAGGGGGAATGTTAATTATGGTATATTTGGATAGTGTAGATATGAGAACATTTAAATAAGGTATGATTAGATAGTCTAGATATGGGAATATTCCCTAATCCCTTTAATTAGGCAGTTAGGAGATCATGTAATATTTTATTAGTTTCTTTCCTTATTTACATAATCTGTAACAACTATTTAATCCCATCAACTTGAGGAATGATCAATCAATTCAATTCCCAATATCTCTTCTTTTTCTTCTTCTAATTTCTCAAAGTTGTTGTCAATATGAGAAAGGTGGTAATTTACATAGATATACAAAATTGTCTATTGTTGCTTTGGAAATTCATTAGTTTGTACTTTTTACCTGCATTTCTTGCGCGGGAGTCCTAGCACCAAATTTCTTTGAGATCTCAGCCTTTAACACAAATCTCAATGCAGCACAAGCATTGATATTTGGGAAATTCTACAGAGACAAAATGTAGCACATCAAAATAAAATCAAACTAGGAAATGAAATACAAGACAATTTTTATTTTATTTTTATGACAAGGGAAACCCACAGCCGCTACCCTTTGGGTGCGCACAGGGTAAAACCCCCGCTCCTATGCAATAGCTCGCAAACCACATAGGAGAGGTAAACCGCACTAGGCAAGCCTGGTGCGACGAGCTCGACCCAGAAGGCAAACCCCTTGCTTTCGCTAGCAAGGGGTTTCAAACCTGAGACCTCCAACATGGAAGTCCCAAGCTCAAACCACTGGACCACCCCGAAGGGTTGAAATACAGGACAATTTTTCTCAGCATAATCATGACTTTTACCTTTGTGATTAGTAGATCATTCAAATTGTTAGAGATGATGATGCTTGGATTTGGACCAACAGTCACCTTCAAACTGGAATTATCAAAAAAATAAAAATCTAAACAATCACAACACAGAGGTAGAACAGAAATTTTTTCGAAAACGTAATCATGAAAAATAGTAGGAAAATTGTAAGAGAAACCTTTGAACCAACACATCAAGATAGTTGAGGATGATATCGTAATGGCCATTCCCTTTCCTCACATTCTGAATGACAAACATCTAAAAATAATAATAAATGATGTATGTTAGTGACAGAAGAAAAAGCTTGAAGCATTATAACTCAGGACAGAGGCGACCTGCATATCTTGACGTAGGAATCTACAACACGATCTCCTCATTAGATGTTCCTTAACAGAAATGATAGTATCAGCACAATTTGGTTCTCCCTTAAGTTTCAAGGAAGAATGAAAGGATCTAGTCAGAGTTGCAACTTTTCTTTCTGAAATTTTTAAAGCCTCCTTGATAGTGGCCACTTTATTATGAGGCACCTGCATTACCATAAACCGTTCGTATAGTACTTGAATCATAAAAAGAGTAAGTTGTCTAAGCCACTAGTAAACTGCATCCCAAAACTAGATTAAATTGGTCATAGCAAGTACGACAAGTTGGACAGAGCAGAGGAATAGCAATATATATGTCATAAACAAAATATACAGAAGTTTTTTGCTAATATCAAACATGTTATCTTTAATTTCTCAAACTTCTGAGTCCTCTAAAAAGAGAAGGCAAAAACATTTAATAAATGATATCTACATCATGAGCAAATGAAAAAAAAACATGTCTAAATCCTTCCTCACACAGACACATGCACACGTGCAGAGGATGATAAACTGTAAGACAATTGTTCTTAATGTCTTCATCGCAGAAAGACAAAGAACCTGAAACGTAAGAAAATTTCTTGAATATTAGAAGGTAAGAAGTGCTAACTAGTTATTCAAGAAGCATGGTCACTTAAAAACAAGTTGATGCATCTTGCCATCTTTCAGGTGTGCCACAATTAAATCTGATGAATAGACCTGAACTCCAGTCTGTACCAGATAAATCAGTAGAATAAAAATTTATGATGATTATGTACCTTATGCCCTCACAACATACAGAAGACAAACTTCAACTGGGAAGAAAAAGGAACTAAAACCGATGATTGACCCCTCATAACTGTAGAGCAACCACATATATTGACCAGGACAACTAAGAGCACTTACACTGTCAATAAAATGGATGTCGAGCTACAAATACAGAAAGGATAATAACTGACATATAAAGTCTCAGACCAATGGCAATCTTATATATATATAAAAGAGAATCCAAGGCCCGCCTACGTGGCAAGCCACAAATCAGGAATGTATTTAACTATTTTTACAGAGTTTTGACAATTAATTACCCAAATCACTGCCCCTTCAGACTAAAACGTTGCATCCTCAAAAGTTCGAAAAAACACTTTAGCACTCCCCCCCCCCTTACACCCCTATGATCTCCTTCCTAATCTCTCTGTTTTTCACCCCATAATACCTTCCACACTTTCACCATAAAAGACACGTCTTCAGTGTTCTTAATTCCCTTACATCTCTCTATTATTTCTCCCAAACATTATTACTTTATGCTCTTCCTTTTTTTCATGATCTTTTTCTTTTTTTTTGAGATAAGGGTAGCTTTGTATTCACACAAAAAATTTATCATTCAATGAATGATGAATTGGAAACTTACAACCCACAGAGTGGTGGGTGCACCCCACCCCCCTTTGGGTACTTTTACAAGTTCCCTGTGAAATCTACTAAATCTACTGTCTCCCCTACCAACTCTTGTTTACACCAAAAAAATAGCAGGCTTATACGCTTCATCTTAATCATCTGTATGTTGACACTCTGATCTTCAAAGCACCTATCATTCCTTTCTCTCCATAAGGTCCACCATGTACAAGCTGGTATTGTCCTCCACCAATCTTCTTCTCTCCCTCTTTTGCCAATTCCTGACCATTGATTCATCAACTCCAAGGTTGTCTTGTGCATCACACAACTAACTCCTAAAATGCACAAGAAACTGCTCCAAAGGCTTAGGCAGTGTTGCAATGCATAAACAAATGACTATTGACTTCTGCTTCCCGCTCACACATAAAACATCTAGAACATATCTTCCATCCTCTTTTCTGCAGTGCCTCATGTGTGAGGCAGGCTTTCCTGCACCCTAACCATGAGAAACAAGTCACTTTTGGTGGACTTCTGGCTTTCCAGATTGCCTTCCAAGGCCCTGTGTCTATTGCTATTTGGTTGGAATTGATATTCCAGCAACATGACTTGACTGTGAAGTAGCCTTTGCGGTGTAGTTTCCAGATTGGCTTGTCTGGGCTCATAGAAATAACAGGGGAAGTGTTTAATGTTCTCAGAAGGCCTGCTACTTGTCCAATTTCTCAGTCATTCATTGCTCTCCTGAAGAGTAAGTTCCAGCCTTGTTGGCTCCATACCAGAGACATTTTTCTACAAGCTCAAAGAGTATAATTGGGGGAATAAGTTCCTCAAGCTATTCTCCCCTACCCAAACTTCATCCCAGAAAGCAGTTTTCAGATCCTTACCAACACCAATGGAGATGTTGTTAATAAAGTAAGGCCAAAGTCTCCTAATTGTTTTCCAGACACTACAACCAAATGTGCTCATGACTTCTTCAGTTATCCAGTGGCTGAGTAAGACACACTTTCCTTTTTATCATGATTCATATCCATGTCTATTATTGTAGAAGATAGAGAGAAACAAACTTTGGTGGTCGGATTCTTAGTTTTGTTTTTTTGCCGGAATTGAATCAACCATCTTCCTCAAAGCATCTTTGTGGATTCTTAGTTGATGTGCTCTGGCTGTTGGAAGTAGTCAACATCTCTTTTGCTGATCTCCACAACAACCTCGAAACAAATGTGGTACCTAAATCTACTCCCATTCTCTTATTACATTGATTATAAATTTCAAACATCTTCGAAATTAGCAAAAACTAGGGTTTGTCCTTTTACTTTGTAGAATTCTTTTAAAGGTATTCTTTTGTGCTTTGCGGGAGATATTAGGATAGTCAAGAAGGTCGAAGAAGTAGCGCGAACAAGTAAAGAAAAAATCCAAACCTTTGTCATTACATGATTACATATTGCTCTATAATTTAGTTTTATATAGGAATTTTTGGGGAAAAAAACAGAGTTCTTCTCTTCTGTTCTTCTGCACTCTCTTCTTTAGGAGCAAATTAATTGAAGGGGCCAACAATCCTTTGCTACAGGGTTAAGAAGCCACAATAAGTTAAGAATTACTGCTACTTTAGATAATTTAGTATGTTTTAATGTTGTTTGGTATTCATTAATGGTGAAAAATGATGCTTGATTATACAATAGTAAAATTAACCAATAATCAGAAGGAAATTATCAAGGAACAAATGTTACAATCCAAAAAATTACAAAAGCTATATAAGACTTGCAATCATTCATTAGAAGTTATTGAGATATACTAACAATGTCAAATTTTCTAATTTGAATGTTCTTAACATCTTTAAGTTTTTCCTTAGTTTAAACATTCACATTCGTAAGTTTAATAAGGTCATATATAACCGCGCAAAGAGCAGGTAAATTATCTAGTAGATCAATAAGTCAATAAATCTAGTTACAAGTTTTTAGCGATGGGCCAAATTCAGAAGTAAAATTTACATTTAATGACATAACATGCTCATAACATCAACAAATATAACCTAGCAACACCACCAAGTTTTGAGCTAAAGAAGGAACACCAAGGATGGAGAAATAAATAACGGTCCTGGCAAATAAAATGATAGATTGAAAAAGAAGTTTTCCTGTTAGCTTCATTCCTTATTGAACATTTCCTAAACTTTTGGATAGCAAATATAACCAGCACCTCAAAGTATCCTAGAAGTGATCGGTACACCAAACAGCAGAGTGTAATCAAAATTTGATTTCTATAAAGTACCTCCTGCGGGGCCTTTTCACAGGCTGATGACCTCTCACTAGAAATTATATCACCCTGGGTGACTCTTGAGACAGTTACAGAATTATGAAGTGAATGATTGATCTTTGACATTTGAGACTTCTGAATTCCAGAATTCAAGAGTTGACATTTTTCCTGTATGCATTAGTGAATTATGTAAAAAACAATGGCAAGATGATCATAAAAGTAGATTGACATAAATACTACCAGCAGTTTCTCCTTCTTCACACGCCTCAAGTGGAACTTTGCTTTCTCATGTACAAGCTGACATAACAACATTATTGCTTCAACAGCTCTGTGTTACCATTACAAATTAGAGAGATGACACACTTTCCAAACACACACTAATCTGATGTCAAAATAAATGAACATTAGTTATGTTGGAAAAACAAAGGTGAAACGAGAATTTACCTTTTCTCCTGAAAATTGGAAACTGATGCTTTCTGAAAAGATCAGGAAATCAGTGTCAATAGTTATTCAAACTTCCTGTGGTGTTAAGAAGAATGCATTAAACAATTGATCTATTATTATCTTGGTTTTCATTATCTCTGAAACATGAATCAATGTATCCCCAAGCAAAGAAACCTGAGTGAGAATTTGACTGTGCAAAATATCGTATGTCTTTGCCTTCTGCATCCGGGTGACAATGTCTTCCACCATTTCAATCTACAACAATTTAGTGGCAAATAATAACGATGATAAAACAAAACGAATCAATATCGGTTATTTTATATCTAGAAGCAAATCCCACCAACAGACATTTCTAAAGCATATTTTGAAGTGAGAAGACTATACCGCTGGCATAGTAAGCCTTTCTTTAGGCAAAGATATCCACTCATCTGCATCATCCATAAATTTGGAATTAATCTGCAAGGCGAAGAGGAAGCTTTTTCATTTCCCAGGCTCTCTTCAGAATAAGTGTCATCCAGGCAAGCAATAAAGAAAGACCATAAAGAAATCTTACATCTTTCCACTGTCTGAGTTCATCATGAGCTCTGTGCATTTCTTTTCCACTATCATCAGGATTTCCCGAAGTTCCTGGATGATTATCGACCCCTCTCTGAAGTTTTGGGCTCCTATGAGACATGATAATCTCATTTGTGTGTTCCATATCTCCAAATGTCAATTCTTCACTGCTTCTTTTATGGGCAGAAGAGTTTCTAGGTCTGCCAATAGATTGATTGGATCTAGGAGATTGCATCACTTCGTCTATAGAGAAACATATAGAGTTGGATTGTGCCAGCGAGTGATGCCCCTTTGCTGATGGACTTCGTGAAGACCATTTTACGGGAGTCTGCAGAATATGGTTATATAAGTATTAAGTGAATATTGTATGCAAGTTGCAAAGTTCCAACCTAAAAAGGTACCAGAAACTCATTCAGCTAGTGTGTGCATAGAAGCCACAATAAGGATTTAGAGTTATAAATTAAATGAAACACCAAATTCATAATTGAAAAGAAGATCCAGCCATGTCCATGTTCACATTTCAGTTTCAATATTCCATAATTAACAAAAAAGGAAGAACAACTGTCAAAGACAGTAGCGTCTTTAAGGAATAAAGGACAACACCACATTGATAAAAGAGAATAAAATAGGGGGCAAAATAACCATAGGGAAATAGTAAATAAGCAAATTATCATGGCTCATGTAGGACATAGGTCTGCATACTGACACTACAAAATAGTTAATGATGGGAGTAAACAACACTTAACGGAATAGAATGATGTACTTACCTTTTCAACTACCAAAGATTCTAGATTCTGAATAGAGGAAGAAGCAGCGCAAGCAGAAGAACACTTATTTTTCTCTCGAGGATCAATTTCGAGTTTAGGGAGACCTGTTTCAGACTGAATATTCCCATCTAATATTGCTGACGATAGATGAGAGCTCCCATCCCTGGAGATTCTCGAATCCTCATCGTTTCCCAGTTCATTAGTTTGCTCAAGGAGCTTAGCTTCTATGCTATGTGTCCTGTCTGGTTGCCTTAACACTTTGCTTCCTTCGACAACTGGTGAACCAGACTGTTCTTCAGTTAATGTGGATGAAGAATACCAGTTGCCGGCTGTTGCAGTCACAGATGGTCCATCTGTCACATTACTAATTGAAGATGCATTTTTTACCGGACCAAAGCTTTTCAGATGTTCATCATCCAACTTTGATTCTTTAAAAGGGCTAGACTGATGTTCAGTCCACTTTGACTGCAAGGACTTTTCTGGAGTAAATACCAATTTTTGAGCAATAGCAATCACTTCCTCTCGCCCTGAATAATCAACCAATGGGGAATCAGTTCTAGAAATCAGTGATATCTTCTGTCTGAGGTCATTTGGTGTAACCATGTCATTTTTCTTCCCTGACAAAGAAAACCTTGATGAAGACGAGGGGTCTGCAGGCTTCAACAGTTGATCCATGGGGAGAATACCAGCATCAAGATGATTGAGAGATTTCCCTGGCTTTTCTGGACCAAAAGATTGTTCACATTGAATTACATCTTCACTACTTGAAAGAGCCTTACTCCAACTACCACCTGGGATGGACGTTTTTCTTTCTCCCTCCTTCATAGTAGAACCTGAAAATTGCTCCTCTGTACAAGTCATAGCGGCATCCAGACATTTGACTCTCATATCTAGGTTCCTTTTCTTCAATATAGAATCCAAAGGAGGTGTTTTTGGAAATTCTAAAGCTCTAACGCCCATGTGGGGGATTTTGTCACCACGGGAAGAAGAGAATGCAGAAGCCTTAAGCCTTTCAAGTTTGGAAATGCTCTTCTGGAGGGATGCTGAACTTGTCCAAGGTCCTCTCTTTTCATTGCTCAAAAAGGAAATGAGATCTTCCGGGGAAGACACTGCCGTTGAATTCTGTTTGACCCATTGCTCAAAAAGGAAATGGGATCTTCCAGGAAAGGCAGTTTGGAAATGCTCTTCTGGAGGGATGCTGAACTTGTCCAAGGTCCTCTCTTTTCATTGCTCAAAAAGGAAATGAGATCTTCCGGGGAAGACACTGCCGTTGAATTCTGTTTGACAGGTGAAGGACTACCCATGACTATTAGTCTTTGTGTAGCTGGTGAAGAGGACACTAAATCTACCAACGGAGATTCCCAATCACATGGAAACCCACAAAATTCACCACGCTCATCATTGTCACTACATAGGGCTTCACTATTTTCTACCACAGAAGCATCCTTGACAGACATATTATTTTCACCAAAATCCTGCAATTTAAACAACGAAAAAACATGAAGTCAGTGCACTGGGAGAAAGCACAGTAGCTTAAGCCTAATTTCCTAACCAGCAAAATCATTTATCATAACTATTTGACTCAAACAAATCACTCAGGAACATGGATCAAGCATATTTGTTTGACAATTTAACAAGCAATTTAACCCCAATTGGTATGTACAAGATTGTAAAATAATGCATCCCTAAACACATCAGCTACTTGACAATTCAACAAAGACTTTATCCCCAATATGATTTGTACAGGACTGTAGAACACTGCATCGATAAACAAGACCTAGCCACCAATAGATTAACTTAACTGATTAACCACCACCACCACCACACACACACACACAAGAATTAAGAAACAATACAGAAGCACATGACCAGGTATTATAAATGCATTTGAAGATGCATGGGATTTACCATATGTAAAATATGACTGACACAGGGATCACTCTAACCGAGTTAATCGGTCATACTTTAGTCTATGCAATTAGAATGAGATTCAGGGTCCAATGCACCTTTTGTTTTAAAAGAATTGGCGATGGCAAGTAAATGATCATATCTTATATTTGAAGTCATCTAATTGTCAAATAAGCTCAGTTTCAAGAACTTCAGAGAAGAAACCACTACAGACATGAACATTATGTCAAATGGAAAATGATGAAGTATTTACATAGATGTAAACTAAAGAACTGATTTATAGACAAGCACCAACCATGTGGTGTCCCAAGATGGTGTAAACATATGAAAGTAACAGATCAATGCTATTGATTGTGCATTTAAGCAACGGAATTAACGAACCATAACTTGGGTACTTACATTACTTAACTGCTTCGGTGACTGGTTTACTCTATCGTCATAATTATCCGGTGCTGGAACAGTGGATCTAAGTGATGAATCACCATCAACAACACGAGAAAGAAACTTATAGCCATCATCTGCGTCAATTTTCTGGCACAAAGGTTCAGGTGGCATTTTAAAACTAACAACTGCATTTGCTTCTTGTTCTCCATTTCCACTTAAATCCATCATTGTACTTCCAACCTCCATTTCCTTGCTTGTTGGTGACTTTGGAACACTGGTATCTCCTGAAACAGAAACTGCATGCAATCTCTCTTGGCCTTCAGCTAAAAGAGCTTCTAAATCAGGAGAGAGTATCCCATAATCATATCTTCGCGAGTTTTCTCCAATCAGACTCATGTCACTCGAATCACTAATGCCACTAAAATTGGCAACGGGCATAGAAGATTGAGAAATTGGCTTATTGGCCATCGTCAGTTCCATGGAACTACGCTGACTGGTCTGTGTCGGTGTTTTCTCTTCGAATGATACTTCTGTTGGGGTCTTCAAGTCTATCCCTGAATCTGATCTAACAAATCTACGGAAGTGCATGGAGAAAGCTGTTGAATCCATAGTAATATCATGATTTTCGTCTGACGCTGCTGAATCTGATAGTCGGCCTGGCCTTATAAAATTGGGAGATACTGGACCGAAAAAATTATCTTCTGCACAAAAGAAAGGCCAAACAGTACACTACTGTCACAAACTCTAAAGGGTTTAACATTCCGATCAAATCAACATAATTATGTCTAATGGAACAAACCCCTCAAAACTGAAAAAAATAACTTTCAACCAACAGACCAAAAAAATGGCTCTTTTCCCATTTCCTATTCAATGACCTCAAAGACCACAAATTCCTTCCAGATAACAAATCTATTAGCATGTTCACACGCAAAAGCAGCTATCCTGATATGAGATATCATAGAAGTCCTTACACAAAATGTGGCCCAATTCAAAAGGGCATTAAAGGATGCAGATAACAGATAAAAATAAAAAGGAGCCAAAATCCTAATTATTCAGTCTCTCAAAATAACAACTATTCAAGCCATAAAAACCATACATAAATTCTTCTTTTTTTCGAGAAAGACATACATAACCTCCTCCTATCACTAGCATGAAGATGATCAATACAAGGTACGTGCATGTTGTAGTTGTACATTGTGCACTAAATAGAGTACATTCGTAAGTTCTACAAACAGGGGCTGGGGTGCCATGACACCTATAACCAAGGGCGGATCCGCAACGTACATTTGGTGCCAAAGACACACTTAAGCTCTGAAGCGAGCGTAAACCATGTTGAGTGTTTTGCCTTGCTTAATGTGTGCTTGAATGTCATCAAGGCTCTAAGACATACTTTTTCTTGTCAATGAAGCTCTCCTAAAGAGGAACACTAAACAAATGATGTCACTTTATCATTAAAAAAAAATAAAAATTCTTTGTCCATATATTTGTCATTCATACTTATTTTATGAGTCTTGGATTAAAAATATAAATATATATATGTATTTTTCTTTCTTTTATCATTATGCTCATTTTCTTATACTGTTTTAGGTCCACAGACAGGGACCTAAAACACTTGAAATCTCATATGTTAATTGAAGTCCCAACTACAAACCAAATTAGAATTTCCATCTTTCTAGTCGAAAACTATTGGTCCCTTTGAAACTCTAATTGATCAAATTAAAGATTCATTTCTTTTGTTTATTAGATTCAAAATTTTGTGGATAGTCATGGTGTTCAATTTGATTTTAAATTTTTTTGGCGTTCAAATCATGTTCAGAATGTTGTATGCTTCAGCAGATAATATGAATTGACTTTTGATTTGCTTTTCAAGACTTCTATTTGAGTTCTATACTATTTCATCCCAGAGAATCATAAGCATCTGCATAGGTAACATTTTGATCATAATATATTGTACTCTTTTGTGTTGATTTTTCAATTAATTAGGAGTATTAAATAAGAAGATCTCAAATCATCATAGCTTAAAATCTAGCTAAAACTGTACACATTGTTCTGAATGCACTGTTCTTCATTTCATTTGTATGCTTAGTAGATAATACATGGTGGATGAAATTGCTACTAAGAAAATGTCACAGAGATTCCATTATATTTATCTATAGGATCAGAAACCTATTAAACAAAACCAAATTAACCCTTGTCGTTTGCATTCTTCTATATATCTTACATACATGCATACACAGATAGAAAAGGACGGAGAAAGAAAGCACTTGCCATCATTTGAAGTAGCAGAACCGAAATTGCTGCCAGGAGAAGGTGATTCCTCTGGTCTTAAAAACGACCTAGGCAAAGCCACCTCATCATCCCCATCCTCGTCTTCATCCTCATCATTTCCTTCGTCGCCATCTTCTCTATCTTCGTTGAGCAACCAGGACTCTTTGGGATCGTCCACCAATTGATCAAAACCTAGGTTCACCTCTTCACTTTCACTGTTATTTTCAGCTTTGCCGGAGAGGTTAGGAGGTGTTTCGTACTCTTCATCACGGTCGAAGAAGTGTACAGAAGTCATCTCAGCAAAGCTCACTCTTCGAGCTCGCTTCCTCTGCATCGCCATGGTGGTACCGCCGTCCGAGTTCTCTGCGTTGTTGTTGTTGTTGTTGTGAATTTGCCGGCGGTCCTCGCTGGTGCCGCCGGTGGCATCAGTCGTCGGCGTTGACATGGTAGCGAATTGGGATGTGGATTTTCAAAATTTTGAAATTACTGTGAAATTCATTGCAGTCCGGAGATTAGGGCTCGTTTGTGTGATCTTTTTTTTGTGCGGGAAAGGCAAAATGTATTCCGTTTAAAATACTCACATTTTTTATAGACTTCTAGATATATCTTTATCTTATATTACAATATTACTTCCGTTCATTTTTATTTGTCACACTTTGACTTAGCATATCCATTAAGAAAATAATTATTGATATAAACATATTATCAACACTTAGCATTTCATTTATTAAAATATAAACATGTCTTGAAAAATGATTTGAAAAATAAGTAATTAACACTGAGGGTCAAAAGTAAAACATGAAAAAAAATTATTGTCTTTTCTTGATAAGTCAAAAATGACAAGTAAAAATAAAAATTTATTTTCGGAACAAGTGACAAATAAAAGTGAATGAAAGGAGTAATTTAAAAGTTTTGAGTTATTATTTTAATAAATGAAATTTTCATAATTTGTGGAAAAGGGAAGCTACCAAACTAAAAGGTCAAACTTAAATAAATACATAGAAAAGATTTTAATTCAACTCAATAACTTGTTGAAATTGATACGAAAGGATTGTATCCAACAATGCAACACATGGAGTTTAGTTTCCGTTTGAGCTAATGTCGGCTTATTAGGTTATTGGTTGAAGGTAAAACCGTGGAGACTTATGTCTCATCACATCAAAGCCTTCAATTAGATTAAGCCGCCCTTGTATTTAAAATTTTACAAGTAGTTTATGAAAAAACCACAGTATTCTTTTCTTAATTATTGCATTTATCTATAGTATTATTTAGAGTCACAAAATACACTTAGGTGTAAAACTCACCAAGCTTGGTAATACTCACACATTGAGATTACAGAACTGTAGGATTCTCTCACAATATATCAGCTATATTGTTACAAGGGACCATAGATATATGTATAATGTTCCAAAAGTTACTTAGCAAGGACTTGTTTCTCCATCAAATTATCGTCTGATAATTGAGTAGGTGGTTCTTCGTCCTTGTTTGCTTTAATTATATCGACTCTCGTTCTCAAGAAGCTAGGTTGATTCGTCGAAGATAGAAGTCTTGCCCACATCCTGTCTGTAATCACAACCTTGTTTTGTTTCTCAATGATTCTCTGTTATATAAAAGTAGATCATATATTAGTGCTGCATGCCAATCTTGGGTATCATAAGGTAAGAAGGATAACCGTATTGTATGTAATACGAAAAGAAAGGAGTGAGAGGAAATGAAACTCACATTAAAGGGTATGTAAGCATGTCTGTGGTTGACAGGACCAACCGTAAAGCCTGTGTAGCCAGCCATGGCTCCATGTACAGCGCTTTGCGCTAGAAGAGTGCAATACACATTGTCAGATGCATTACTTGGAATAGCCCGAATCATGTATGTGGGATCTGCACAGAAGCAGGTTGTTAGCTAGGGTCCTCATCAAATTGACATTCATTCAAAACAATAATAATAACCAACCTATATATTTAAGATTAATGAGCATCTTCTTTTGTTTCGAGAAATGCTCCTGCAAAAAGGTTCGTAGTGTTTAGTACAACTGCACACAATGTAGTGTTCAATGAACGCACACTTAATGTAGGACGATCATTAAGTAGATCCCAACGATGAATTGTACCTTTATCCTTTCCGAGATCCATAAGCCAACATCTTGTAAAAGTTTATTCCCTGAAGGATCAGTGGATTTCAAACTCTCGGAAACTAGCTCTTGTCCGGCACCTTCAGCTATGACTATAACCATATGTCCGTTGTCTTTGAGCCTATGTTCAATATACTCAAACAGTCCACCACTTCCTTCAAGATAGAAAGGGGATTCTGGAATCAAACAGCAGTCAACATCTCGACTAGCAAGAGTAGCATACATCGCGATGAACCCTGCACAATGAATACATGTTAAAGAAATGTAAATCAGACAGACAATTTCTACTATTTTATATGCAGTAGATCAGTTTTGTCATGTATATGTAGCAGTATCAATCTGCAATCGAAAAATATAGCAGGTGAAGATTACCACTATCCCGTCCCATTAACTTCACAAGGCCAATTCCATTCTCAAAACTGGTAGCTTCAACATGAGCAGCACTAATAGCACGTTGGGCTTCCTCAACGGCGGAGTCAAAACCAAATGACTTGTCAATAACCTGAAGAGAAGCAGAAAGATCACTAATTTAATTTGGTCACCCACCGAATATTTTGGTACTTGTATAATCTATATGAAAAAGTAGTTACCGGTATATCATTATCTATTGTCTTGGGGATTCCAGCAACTGCAACATTGAGACCACGCCTTCTAATTTCCTGTAGCAGAAGAGACAGAATAAACTTGAGTGACAGTTTCATTATTTTCACCATCAACACACTACATATTACATCACATCAAGTGGTTCAAGTGGTTACATTAGAATGACCAATTGATCTAAAACATGTTCTTCTGAAGTATTATTCTGGAATGGTTACGGATTAAGGGCTAAGAAGGTCTACCTCAAATATCACCGCGGCCCCTCTCTGGGTTCCGTCTCCTCCAATTATATAAACCTTGAAAACAAAAGGCAACATATCTTTACTGGATGCACATATTAGAAGGAAAGAAAATACCCTGAGTTACTTCTTAAATGAATTATCCTGAGTTAGTTCACTAATAAAGTTTTACCTGATTGATACCCCGGTCCTGAATGCTATCTACTATTTTCTTGGTAACATGACCTCCTCGAGATGTCCCAAGAATTGTTCCACCGCGTTTATGGATATCATTGACCACCTTTGGTGTCAACGGAATCGTGTTTTTGGAATAGAAACCTCGATATCCTCCCTACACATCCACACATTTCATTAGTTCTGATGCAGATATGCATAAAGCAAACTTTTTGAATTACAAATCAAAATAGAATGTACTGGTTAAAACATAGCAGAAGATCAAGATATTAAAAACTTCGAAAGAATAATGAAGTTTGATTTCAACCTTTTTTATTTGTTAAGTTTGATTTCAACCTTTTTTGTTTGTTAAGTTTGATTTCAATCTTACTCCTTGTGTTCCTAAAAATTCCCAAAGTTATGCATTATACTTTGGATTGCGAGAACTATTAATCTAGTTGCTGCAATCCTCTTCAAGATGAGTCTTGATGCTACTGGTTCTACAACTATCTATCAAGCATTTTGATGAGCAGAGTTTTAAATAAAAGGGACACCAAATATGTAACCATTGTCATAAGTAAAGTTGCTTTATTTTTCGAAGGCATAATACATAAACAAACACTCATTTGGCCTCAACTAGCAAGTAAGCACTCCAACTTTGAAAGTGCACATCTAGACACCTCAACTCGTCTCCACCACTGTGTCAGTTGAACACTCCAACTTACAAAACGATCATCTAGAAACCTCCAAAACTTATGTGCCACATCAGCTTTGGGTATCCACGAGACACCAGTGAGGACGAGTTGAAGTGTTAATTAGTTGCCAGTTGAGACCAAGTTAAGGTGTCTATTTATGTATTATGCAATTGCTGGAATGTATTACTGTGACATGGAATGAAATGTATACTCACATCTATCCCCATGACTCTGCTTACGCCATACATGTAGTGTAGGCCACATACTATTTCCCTGATAACTGTATTGAGACCGGGACATAAGCCTCCACATGTTACAATACATGCATAAACATCATCTGGTTCAAAATAAACCTGAAAAATCATCCAGAACATTCATATTTAATTCGACAAAACCATAGAATCTGGATGCTGAATATGCAGTAGTTACATTAGATAACTTCATATACCTTTTGGCAAGGACCAGCTCGACGAAAATGTAACCCTCTTGGACTGTTCTTGTGGACAACAACCTGTTAATTTGTAGGCAAACATGTAAGCAGAAAAAAACCTTGTCCAACCAGTATTCCATTATGGGATATCTATCATATACATTCTATTCAGTATTCCCTCAAAATATCATGAAACTTTAAGTTTGTTTCAGCAGATCTTAGACGATCTTTGTTTATGTTCTTATAGGAATATGGAGGAGGCAGAAAATTCCGCCAACGATATAAGCATTGTAATTAAGACAAATTAAAACGACTTTTGTCTCCGTACATATAATTGCTTCTCCAAATGATTAGAAGGTAATCCACAAATATTTTTTCCATTTAAACAGAACTGACCTTTTCGGCAACTGTATCATCCTCATCGACAAAATACTGCCTGGAAAAATGTTAAAATTTTAGTTGATCAATCTGATCCTCTTGAACTTTATACATAAGCAACCAAAACTAAAGGAGAATAATATCAGGTGACTTACTTAACTACTGAATATGAAGGATTATGCTGCAATGGATTAGTATATGTCTGCAATAACAGGACAAGTATTTAGTACTTGATCAAAATAGAGACTCTTTATCCCTTGGAGAGTATAGATCATAGAAAGAATTGGAAGCACAAACACCTCATAGAGCAAAAATCGGGTTCATTTATCAGATGATTACTCAACTAATAGTTATTATCTTAAAAAGTCGGAAAATTGGAATCAAGAAGAAATGTGACTTTCTGAGATAATAACGATCTGAGAAATCAATCATATTCCACCAACTGCTTCTTTATCTTTATAAATAAACAAATATAAAGAAAGTATCAACTTAATCATACACAAATATAATTCAATCATACTGCAACACTACCAGTACTTTTGTTCAATATTCAACATAGGGAATCAAAAGGAAACTTGTATACCAATTAATTAATCAATTGAATCTAGATGAGAATTCACAAATAAATAAGAAGAAATAAAATAACTTTTTTTTTAAAAAGTCATAAGTTATAAATTCGACCAATCATAGTAGCTCTAAAAATAAGAGATAGGTAGAGGTAAAGAAAACGTACAGAAAGATTCGGAATGTAATCAGACAAATGAGGAACGTCTTCTAGAACATAACCATCATCACCGATCACAATTTTCTTCTTCTGCTGCTGTGAATTAGTCACTTCTCCCATTGAACAACTTATATTATTCAAATTATGCACTGCAAAACTATCATCCAATGATCCCATAATTCAATTCAAATCTACTTAACTATTTATCTCAAATGAACAAATGAATTACTCACGATGCTAAAAACAAAGTTGAGCAGACCTTCTCTGAAATTTCAACTAAAAATAGTCAACAAAAGTACCATATAAAATACAAAAATTACACAGGTGGCAACTGTTTATTGAATTTTCTCGTGGGTTTTTTGGTCAAGAGTTCACGAAAAGTTATTACAAAAAAGTGAAAGGACTCAAATTGTTTTGAGTGTTCTGGAAATTAGAAGATTCTCTAATTATATTCTAGATTCTGTCAAATATGGATTTCACTTAATAGATATAGAAAAAATAAAAAGAAGGGTGAGGTCAATAATGAGCTAACACTTTGAATATTTTACTAAATTGACGGTTTAAGTGTAGCATGTCAATCGTCGATCCCCACGCCTTCATTATTCTTTATTTTTCTATTCAGCAATCAACTGCCACTTGTTGTTTTGCCCTTAGCCCAAATACACGCCACAAATTTTCATTTAACACGAGCCCTATTATTTCTTTCATTTCAAAATAAGTGTCAAACAAAATTGATGTCTTTTAAAAAAGTTATTCAAAATAAAGTCTTTTGAAGTTGAATACTAGTACTTATTATTGTTTTGAAATTTTAAAACAATACTTACACTAGAGCAAATTCTTTTACACTTATTTTTGGGATGGAGGCTATTAGTCTTATTACTTCCTCTGTCTAAAATTATTTATCTTTTTCCTAAAAGGCAATTATCTTAAATTTTAGAAATTTAAAATAAAATAAAATTATTTTTTTTCATTTTGTCCTTAGTATAGTTTTTTCTTGAAAACTACAAAATCTATAAGATACAACTTTTTTTTCCCCTACTTTCTTGCTCCTCCTTATCTGCCACCATATCTTCACCCAAACTTTGTATCTCTAGTGAATAAAGAGAACTCAAGAGTGCCTTGCTTTTTCTAGTGGGAGGTGACGTTTCTAGACTCTACTAGTTGTGGAGATGTTAAAATGGGAATTTTTAAAAAAAAAATTATCCAACATAAAATATTCAATTAGTATCTAATATTATATCTTATATCAGGGGAAATATAATATATAATATGTCAATTTTGTGTGACAGCGTATAATAATATAGAAATTAAATATATATTAAACTATATATAATAGTATATTGTTTTATATTAAACTGATTTGAGTGGATCTTCTATTAGTTTTCCTAGAGGGGTTTGGTACCTATTTTAAGTTCCAGTTAATTTAAGTTTTTGTTAAAAAAACCTCTTATTGAAAGGTAGATTACTCACTATTTGTGAATGAATCCAATCAACAAAAACTTGGGAAACCCATTATCTCAAAGGGGCTAACCTAAGATATTGACATGTACATATAACCTCTAATTAGAACTTTAATCAAATGTCACAAAAGGGTCTTTTCAAAAGCCAAGATGAGGAGAATTTAGTACTATGGCGAATTAATACATAAAAAATACATTAAATATATGGTATATTGTTGTTATTATTAAGTTATCAACAAGGTTCAGCTTTCAGCAGAAAATAGAGAGCAGAATATTTTCCCCTTAATTAACGTGTATCCTTAAAAAAATAATCGGAGAGAATGCAATTATACAAAACACTGAAAAGAAAAAGAAAAAAAGTATCCGTTCGTATATATATGGTCTCTATTTATTTATGTAATATAAAGGTTAATAAGAAAATTTTAAGAATTCTATGGTTTATAATTAACTAATATAAAAAAATATTGAGGATTTACTGGTTATGCAACACATGCCATGGGATACAAGAAAGAAAATGGAGAATGGAATATTAGCAGTAGATCTCGGAACAAAGAAGCTTTACATTTTGCTTCGAAACTACAAAGTGAATGCAATCAACTTCATCTGCCTCAAGGAAATATTGGCCTCTCTGGGTTCATACACCACGCTCAATTGTGCTTGCCCACAGATCTGCTGGGACTCTTAGCCTAGGAGTATACTGAAATCAATAACACGCCATGTTAGAGATTCAACCATATAATGCACGCCAAGGCTCTTGTGTTTCTTTTGAAGACTTTGTTGCATCCCAGGCTATCTTTTCTCCTGAGAAACTAAGAGATGAGAGGCTAGCCAAATGCTGTCCTATCTCATGTATCACCTGGAAGTTGGAAAGTGAGATATGTATTAGTATACTTTATTTTTCACCTTTTTTTTCTTTGGCTGGGAGGAGGGAGGAGAAGTAACTGCTAACTCTATCGAGCCCTCCTACTGGGATAGAGAAATGATATTCTCCAAGTAAACACTTGAACATTGATCAAATTACAGACAGGTAGGCTTAGATCCGTCATTCTGGTCAGAGAATTTCAGAGGATAAATGGCATAATATTCAAGTCGATAGCTCTAATTCAACTACATCAATCAAATCCCTAGAACCACAATGTTGGTTGCTTAAGAAACAACAACATACCAGTGTAATCTCACAAGTGGACTCATAGATATAGAGGTTGTTTCTGCAACTTAAAATAAAGCACTTCCAAGCAGTTTGAAAGAGAGAAGTAACAACAGCAAAATAATGTGAATGGTTGCTTAAGAAAACCTTCACAGCAATTACCAGTTTTCAAAATATGTAGCTGCTTCCACAAATCCGTCTATTTTCACAAGTTCATTCCTTAATCAACTTGATTTATTTTCTGTTACTGTCAGAGGAAAGGGGAATAATGGTGTTATATTACTCTATAAGACTTAAAGTCAATGTATGGCTTAAAATATCTTGATCTGCTTGAACTCAAGCAACTTTTCCACTCAGGTTTGATTTTTGCAGCTGTATCAACTTACTACCTGGCATACATGAGCCATTCAGCTCGGCCAGCTGCATTAGGACATATCCAAGTTAACTGCACTAGAGCTAAATTATTCTATTTTAAGTACTTCTTCCATTCTGTTTTTAGCAGTAATTAATCAAGTTATCTTTTATGTTAATTGTCATAGAAAATGAAGTAAATAACATTAACATTATCTAAGACTTCAATTCTTTATTATATTTAACCAAAGACAATATATGGCTTTGTCTATCTTGATCTGCTTGAACTCACGCAACCAAGAGCTGGTTTTTTTGCCACTCCGGTTAGATTTTTGCTGCTGTATTAACTTACTGTCTGGCATACATAAGCCATTCAGCTCGGCCAGCTGCAATAGGATATATCAAAGTTTACTGCACGAGAGCTAAATTATTCTTTTTAAAGTGCTTCCTTTCATTCTGTTTTTAGCAGTACATTCCTTAGTCAAGTTATTTTTTATGTTACTTGTCAATTGTCATAGAAAAGGAAATAATAACGTTAATGTTATCTAAGACATGAAATTTTGAGTATATTTAACCAAAAATAATATATGGCTTTGTCTATCTTGATCAGCCTGAACTCAAGCAACCAAGAGCTGATTTTTTGCCACTCTAGATTGAATTTTGCAGCTGTATAAACTTGCTGCCTGGCATACATAAGCCATTCAGCTCGGCCAGATGCAATAGGATATTTATCAAAGTTAATTGCATGAGCGCAAAAATATTCTAATTTAAAGTGTTTTATTTCATTCTGTTTTTCAGCAGTACACTCCATTGAAAGTTATTTTTTATGTTACTTGTCATAGAAAAGGATATAATAACATTAATGTTATCTAAGACTTCAAATTCTGGTATATATGTCGCACCAAAAGTTAATATATGGCTTTGTCTATCTTGATCTTCTTGAACTCAAGAAACCAATTGTCATAGAAAAGGAAATAATAATGTTAACGTTATCTAAGACCTTAAAATTTTGATTATATTTAACTAAAGAAAATATATGGCTTTGTCTATCTTGATCAGCCTGAACTCAAGCAACCAAGAGCTGGTTTTTTTGCCACTCTGGATTAAATTTTGCAGCTGTATAAACTTACTGCCTGGCATACATAAGCCAATCAGCTCGGCCAGCTGCAATAGGATATATATCAAAGTTAATTGCATGAGAGCCAAATTATTCTATTTTAAAATTTAAAGTGCTTTCTTTCAGTCTGTTTTCAGATTCCTTAATCAAGTTAGTTTTCTGTTGTCACAGGAAATGCAACAATGATATTAGCAGACTTAAAAGTTGATCATATTAAATCAGAGACAATTTATGGCTTTGTCTATCTTGATCTGCATGAATTTCAGCAATCAAGAGCTGGTTTTTGCCACTTTGGTTTGATTTTGCAGCTGTAATAACTTACTGCATGGCAATACATAAGCCACTCAGCTCGGCCAGCTGCAATAGGATACAACAATAGAAACTGCACTAGGGCTAAATTTACTCTTATTTAAAGTGCTTTCCCCCTCTCCCCCTCCCACCTCATTTTTAAAACACATGCAGAAATACGAAAAATAAATAAATACCAGGATTAAATTGTTCAGAAGACTACATTTTGAACAAGGACTACATCTTAAAAAAAATTTAGATAAGAAACAAAGAAGCAGCTCTAATGTTAAAAGCACGAAAAACAACCATTTACTGAACAAGCATATGAACATTTATAAAGTACCTCATGTTCTTCTTCTGAAGTCTTACGATGCAAATTTTGACCTTTTTTGCCAATTATAACAAAAGTAGGCATCTTCAGGACTTGAACCAATTGAAGTAAGCAGGCCAACTGTTCGTTAAAAAGCTGCAACGATGGGGGAGGGATTTGCAAATTTGTGCACAAAGCTTTAGTAAGGTCACTAGAGGCACCTACTTGCAACCCATAAACTGATATATTGTCAACTGAAACAGAAGTTCTATTTTCCATCTTAAGCTTAGATGCAGCCACAACAAAAGGGGCTATAATTGTGGGCATATTTGACAACCCATCTCCTACTAACAATGCCAGAACTTCATTGAGAGCACAAGCAAGTGTTGGAGGCTCATAGTTTTCCAGTAGTAACAGAGACACCTAAGAAAAAGGGGAAAAAATAATCAAAATATGGTCTATAATCCCCAAAAGCAAAATACCTAACCAATTCAGTACAATGTATGGTAGTAGTTTTGCCCTTTATCAGTATCTAAATGTGAATTTGGTATGAATAACCCTCCATATCTAGGCAAAGCTGTAAACACTTCTTTTTTATGACTGTGGTGTTCAAACCAGCTTTCGCGCACCTCGACTAATTCCACATGTACCAGCTACAAGTACCAGATAAAACTCCCTATACAAAAGCTAGGACAGATGGAAAGAAATCACCTAGTGCAAAAATCGAATGTCAAACCAAATGTATCTCAACCCAACTTCTTTGACCAACGGGCCACACCCTTGAGTGCAACGTTATAAACACATTTTACTACACACTATCACTAAAAATTATATTTTGATACATTGCCTTGCCATATACAGTATACACTTTTTTTACATAACCAAAGACTGAAAAAAATATCAAAACCGCTGGAAATATGCTGAAAGCGTCCAGGAATACATTTTTCTCAATATCAAAAGCAAAAGTACCTCGAGATTTGCTCCATTGAGAAAATGAACGACTTCAACCGTAACCTTTTGATCTTTGATTCCGTAACGTTGCAAGGATAAATCGAGCGATTCTTGCCTGAAATGAAATCGATTAAGTAAGAAGATATAATCAATAGAAGGGGGGGGGGGGGGGGGGGG